>NC_136811.1:41358478-41410978 GCF_951216825.1 Electrona antarctica
TATGTCGGAATGGCTTATTGTCATCAGCTGAGTAATTATGGCATCTATCCCTTTTACAGTACGGTATACCACACCCCTGGGGATCAGGTGAAGCACCACACCTTCTGTAAGCTCCCAGTATACACACATAGATATACAGACGAATCCACAGAGGGCTGCCCTGGGCGCGGTCATTACTGAGGTGTACCATTAACTGATTAGCTACACGCCTACACCTGGCCTACAGGGCAATAATCCATGGGGCAGTGTTCTGTAGGCCAGGTGTAGCTATAATCAGTTAATGGTACAACCTCAGTAATGACCGCGCCCAGGGCAGCCCTCTGTGGATTTGTCTATACTCAAGCCAGTACTCATACACCGAGTTGCTAGTGCCCGGGGGTTGAACCCAGAACCTTGAAAAATGCTCGACTGAGCTACCGGGACACAACCGCATCAACCGTACCGCCCTGAGTCATAGAAAACAAATGCAGAGTTCAGTGTTATCAGTGGTAGAAAGATACTGTATACTAGATTGGAACATTGGTGTGAAAACAACATAAGAGACACAGGGAAAGCAAATGGAGAGAACAGGATCACAAAGTCAATGTCAATGAGAGAGTTCATGAGCCGGAGGTGAAGCAAACCTACTGAGACAATGCTGAGAATTATCAATTCCACCTCAACAGAGGAGGAGAGGAAGGTTGTGTAGATAAAGTGTGTAATCCCTTAGGCTGTGGTTACTGACTTTGCACAAGTGTGTGTGTGTGTGTGTGTGTGTGTGTGTGTGTGTGTGTGTGTGTGTGTGTGTGTGTGTGTGTGTGTGTGTGTGTGTGTGTGTGTGTGTGTGTGTGTGTGTGTGTGTGTGTACACGGGTGCAGTGCCTGCATGCACGCTTACGTGCACGCGTGTGTGTGACAGACAGCACACTTTCACAGCTCAATAATGATAAATAAGTCAACCCTTCTCTCTTCCCCGCAACCTCCTGTCCTCCTTTCCTGTCACACACGCACGCACATACACACGCACGCACGCACGCACGCACACACACACACACACACACACCGCAATGCCATGCATTGTGACTCTGTGAGCTTGTAGATTGACTATTTCTGTTATGCGACACAAGCGTATGATGAAGTAAAAATCACACCCGTGTGAAGTGAGGGGCGCTAATATATTAAAGTCTAACTCATGTTGCTATATGATTAGGTGATGTAATGATGATGTAAAACAAACATTAAATTCTCTTTTTGTTAATGGGATTTAATGTTTGTGTTAGGACAGGATGACGTAATTTTTTCCCTCAT
This sequence comes from Electrona antarctica, assembly GCF_951216825.1. Taxonomy (NCBI): domain Eukaryota; kingdom Metazoa; phylum Chordata; class Actinopteri; order Myctophiformes; family Myctophidae; genus Electrona; species Electrona antarctica. The sequence goes on from NC_136811.1 coordinate 41,359,765, forward strand.
TGTCAATGGCGTTGAACAACATTGAACTAAAAACAAACATTAAACTTGTATATAGGAGGGGCTAGCACCCCTCAAAAATAGGGCTGAAGTGGTTAAAGGGCTATAGTATACCATCAAAAACCTCAATACCAATGTTATTGTCTATTCACAGCTTCAGCCATATGTCATACATAAACAGGTCGCTCATCCGCCTCGTTGACGGCAGACTGCTGGGCAAGCGCTGGCGCTTTGGCATGGGGGGGTCAGATCAACATATGGAATGTCAGAACAGGTCAGCTCCATATATGGAGATCTAAGGGTGGTAGCGGGGACATTCTCTTGAGTGTACAGGGTTTGATGAGGGCGCGTCTGCACTAATAACTCTGGGGCAGGCCCTTCTAGAGTTTTAATGGACATAGGTATCAGTCAAAAGGGAGACATCGAAGAGGAAGGATGGATGGGGCAGGATCAACATATGGAATGCCAGAACAGGTTCTGACATAGGCCTATATCCATATATGGAGATCTAAGGGTTTGAGGTCAGATGTAGAATTGCTGGCCAATATTGATGACAACTACAGGGCAGCGCTCTGTGGATTCGTAGAGTCTACTATGTCTCCATCCCTGATGATGTCACGCGATGTCACGTGATGTCACGAGACCTGGGCACCATATATGGGGGCTTTCCCATGTATGGGGATTTTGAGTGATTGACAGACAAAAATGTACAATTTCATAAATGTTAATTAGTGATTAGTGATGGGTGACAATCAACCAACTAATGTTTTTTTTTCTTATAATTTTTTTATCCCATGATTTTGTAACCCATTTTTCACCTCTGTGTCAATTATCTAATGTGATCCTGGGCTCTACACACCCTCCGCCAACCTAGTCCCCATATATGGGGGACATGGGGAGAGCAACGGACTTGAACTCATGCTTCCTTCATGCCCGAGTGTCCAAGTTGCTCGTTTACACCTGACAGGGGGGAGTTTCCCTGGCGTGGAAGGAACACGTTATTCCAACCAGTTCCTTTCCCCTCCATCAGGTGCCCCGGCTGGCCAGGGGGAGGCAGTTTAGAGACCAGGATTACTGCATGTTTTTTGTGAGGGTACCTACCCTAGGGGACACGGGGAGAACATGCAAACTCCACACAGAAAGGCCCTTTCGCCAACCCCGCCTCGGGTATGAGCACTGATGACGCGGAGGAGGAAACACGCCGCCAGCACCCACAGCGCCCCGAGCGGGAATTGAACCCAGGACCTTCTACCAACTAATGTTTTTGAACAGATCGTTTTAGTGTATAAAGTACAAAGTGCTCATGAATCATACTTTCCCATGTTTCTATTCAAAACTGTAGAAGTGAATAAGTAGTCAGCAAACAATACAGTGAAAGAAAGAAAGAAAGAAAGAAAGAAAGAAAGAAAGAAAAAGTGAGTGCGCGTGCTTGCGCGTGACCAGTGCATGTCGCTGGGTCCTAATTGCTGCTGAGTGGTAGGACTGTCTTTTGTCTGTGTATGTGTGTGTGTGTGTGTGTGTGTGTGTGTGTGTGTGTGTGTGTGTGTGTGTCAGGTGATCCCTGAGAGCAGGGCTGGTAAGGCACCTGCAGGGACGCAGACCTGTTGTTTGTCAGCTGCAAGGGTACACACAAACACGCACGCACGCACGCACGCACGCACGCACGGCACAGTCCTATAGTCACTTACATAGGCAGACAGGAAAACAGCCACACAAATGCACACACACACACACACACACACACACACACACACACACACACACACACACACACACACACACACACACACACACACACACACACACACACACACACACACACACACACACACACACACACCTTCCTTCAGGCACCTCATTAAGCTAGCATAGGAACAAGCACTGAACCCTCTGGGGAGGCTAGCTGCGCTGCTAATAGAGAGAGAGAGAGAGAGAGAGAGAGAGAGAGAGAGAGAGAGAGAGAGTAATAAGGAAAGGGATAGAGAGGAAGAAAGTTCAAGTGAGGAGGAGAGATGACAATGGGTGAGGGAGAGAGAGGGGGAGAGAGGGAGAGGGGGGTAGGTTTCAGGTACTGTATTGAAAGGGGTTTTGATTCAATACCACCCAGTTTAACTAGCCTAATTAAAAAAATCTATATGGGCCTAATTGGTATAAACACTATTTTAGATCACATGAAATTTCCAATATGCCTAAAGCCCGATTCATACATTCAAATTAGCAGACCTGCAAGGTCACAACACGCCGTGGATGTGACACATTGTGAACTTGTAGATGTATTTTTGTATTATTTTCTTGATTCCAGATGGTAAATACTCTGTTTATTGTGGTCAGAGCACATGAGTATCTCGTCCTAAGTAGCTCGTTAGGAATTTGGTGTTTGCTGAGTGACAATCATTATTTCATTGGGTTTGTCAGATGGTCCCCATCCAGCTCGGGGTCATTTTAGCCTCTAGGCCAGTGCCAGTGGTTCCTAAACTTTTTCAGCTCAAAAATATCAAGACCCAAAAGAGAAATGACCGGTACAGACGTTTGCCCAGGAGGTCGGGACCCAAACTACAAGCTCACAACATTTCGTGCCACGTTGCAAGCTTTGATTTTGATTGATCTTCATGAAATTACTGGAAAAAAAATCATTGAATTTGTTTTGAATTCATGACATTTTTTGCTTTTTGGGATACTATTATTATTATTTTATGTTTTGAAATAATAATTAAAAAAACAAATTTACTAAACAAAAACAAAAAATGTGTCTGACTCAAAAAATGTGTCGCGACCCAAACTGTTTGTGGACCAGTGCTCTAGGCATTATAACCTTGAGGCTACTAGCACCAGAGGCTACAGCTAATCGTTGTCATTGACTGGTACGTGCGTGCTGCACGGGCAGAGAAGCAGTCTCACCTGGGAATGCTGACAGACACATTCTCCACCAATCTGACAGTTCGGTTACTGCTGGCTTACTACCGTTACATTTTCCTGGTTAAGTAAATTTCCTGGCAGTAAAAGGTACTGCTTTTTACACGTGTACCTATAACTACTTGAAACCTGAAACATTCAGTGAAAACAGCATCTTAACGTCTTATGGTTCTAATTTATTAGAACCAGAGGACGAGCAAGTCTGACATTCTTCCTAAAGTGTTCTGGAAAGTCATTCATGTGGATGCATGTTCAAACGACATAGACGGCAGAAGCTCCCCAAGTTCCCACTTGGTATTAGTGTCAAAGGGCACTAATTACATGGACGGAACCTGTATTATTTGCTTCCCATTCCACTCGCTGCTGCTGTCTACTTAACTTTGTTTCCCTGCAGGTAACAGAGCTGGAGGCTTGTTAGGCCTAGCACATTAAAACCAAAGGTACTCAGAAACTCTCCAGTGCAGACTTTTTGTTCGCTGTTTGCATTGAAATGTTTCAGAAACTACATTCCTATTTTTATTACTGATTTTTATTGGGATAATAATCTCATGAGTCGTAATTTACAATTATTTTAGCCAGAGTAATTGTGACATCACTGACATGAAATGTTTATATCGTCCCATATGCCTTAGTGTCCTGAGTGTAGTTGCTGCAAGATGCATGAATGGAAATCGATTTTAACAATGAAACATATTTAACAAACAAGCAGTGTACGGCTGTATACGGGGGGCATACATTAGTCCGATGTACAAATAGTCCGACATACGTGACCGGTTAAGACTCACACGTGGCTCTAACATACTGTACGTGGCCGGTTAACACACATACGTGGCCGGTTAAGACTTGACACATTCTGGTCCTGTCCAAAGATTATTCCATTTTGGAAAAATATATTTTCATTGTACAGCAGAGTATACAGCGTCAATATTGCTCTGGATGCTCCAGCTGACCTCCTTGGTTGCTCCGATGCCTCTCTCGCGCTGCCATACGCTATACAACAGACGCCCATGCTCGGCACTCTAGTAGCCAAAAGAATGATTTTAACTGAGTGGAAGATTCCTATTTTTCCTTGCTTCACTAAATGGCTTAACAAATTTGTATCATTGATACATCTGGAGAGGCTGCGGTGCAACGGCCCGGGCTGGACAGTTTGGCAGCATTTGAATATATATTATATGGGGCCCTATTACGGCTCATCTTGACTCCATTGTGTAACTGTATGTTTTGCTATAGCTCTTGTTAATGTTTCATATCGATAGGTCTGGTATGTGTCTTGTTTTGTCATGTCTATAAAAAACCCCAATAAAAACTAATATAACAAAAAGACTCGCCCGTGGCTTCCGCGTGCGGTTAGGGTGTCGGAATATTGCGTGTCGGACTGTTAGGACGTCGGACCAAAGATATGCACCTGCTGTAGGCTATACAAGGCTCCAGTCCAACTCCAGCTAAGAAAACCCCAATAAATCAGATACACAAGGTTAGCACACTGATATACTCAGATGAACTCAGATGCAGAATGTTTGCACGCTGGCACACAAAAGCCCAAACAGCAATATAGCTAATCATTGTTATTGACACTGGTGTACTCACAGAGCTCCATCCAAGGCCCTGCCCGAGATACAGCAGGTCACCGTAGCAACAGAGACAGAGCTACAGACACTTGTCAATAACAATGATTAACATTGTCCCTCTGAGTTCAGCATGAGACAGATATCTAGCGTGGCAGATTTACACAGACTTTGTCGTACAGTGGTGTTGTGTGGCGAAAATAGCAATCTATGAATGAAACGTGCATACACGTTATCAGAGTACTTGGGGGACTGACGTCAGTATTATGAAGTCTGCCTCTCCATATTTGGGTATGACTCGCATCACCATCAGTATGATTTCAGAGATATACATCAAAGCCACGCCATAGTCTGTCTTGTTTGCATAGCACAATTCATACATACAGCTAATTCATTTCAAAGTAAACTAATTTTAACTGGTGTTTAAAATTATTAAAGAATAGAAGAAATTAAATAAAAACAACCACCTACCGAGCAATAGGAAAAAATAAATGTCAAATAAAGTGCAATTATTGCACTTTGGCCTTTACTGAAATCATAATTATTATGCTTTTGAAATGTCAATGAAAGTGCAATTATTGCACTTCGACCTTTAGTGAAACAATAATTATTATGGATTGATTAATTAGAGCCTAAGGACAATCTCCCAGTTTTTGTTGCTAGGTGGAAACAATTAGATTAGAGAGTAAAAATCTAAACTGCACTGAAGAACTAGCTGGTGGCATGGTCGATTCCCATAGCAGTGGACGTAGGTTTGTTATCCTTGCCTTATATTTTCCGTAGATTTCCCCTAGCCCTAGAATGGCTCTGTTGTTACATACAGTATATACAGTATTTCACATACAGAGCCATAGAACGGTCGCGGTTACTTTCATGTCGGACGTTAACTGGGCGGCCTTAATGTGATAAATGCTCTGTTTGTACTCACCCATTAAATAATTCCAAAAACGTGGAGGGAAATATGGTCCTCTAGTTTTATATCCATGTGAAAGTTCTGGTACAAAACGTGTATTTAGTCAATTATCTCCACTTTTTCAAGAGATGCACACGGACGTCTTTCTCTCCGGCGAGACCGGACCGGAATGATCGATGAACTGATTTTAGATACTTCCTGTTGTTTACCAAAGACGTCATCACAAATTGACAAGGGAAACACCAAAAGTTTGGGTCACACAATTGGCAGGTGCCTTGCGATAGGTGCTGGGTAATTAATCACACCACCTGCCAATTGTGTGACCCAAACTTTTGGTGTTTCCCTTGTCAATTGGTGATGACGTCTAAAATCAGTTCATCGATCATTCCAGTCCCCCCTCGCCCGGAGAGAAAGACGTCCGTGTGCATCTCTTGAAAAAGTGGAGATAATTTACTAAATACACGTTTTGTGCCAGAACTTTCACATGGATATAAAACTAGAGGACCATATTTCCCTCCACGTTTTTGGAATTATTTAATGGGTGAGTACAAACGGAGCATTTATCACATTCAGGCCGCACACAATTGAATTCAACCAGGGACAGTAGCGACCGTTCTATGCCTATGATATGATGCCATAGTATGTATACCCTAGCCCTGTTTTTAGGACTCGAACTTCGTCAGGAATTTAACATCCGAACCATTCGTTTGTAATTAATTTAAAAAAATAACCTGGGGGGGGGGGGGGAGTGCATACGGAGTGCATACGGAGTTTACGGACGTTTCTACTCTGCCATAATGTTATGCTTCACACACACGGGCAGATGCAAAAGATAAAGATCACAGACAGTGTATTTGTAGCAGGGTAGTCATTAAGCAGCTCAACCCCTGAAACCAAAACAAACGTCCAACATAGATAAAAGTAATTACTCACATACTGCTGCAGGTTCCATAAATAATCCCAGTGTTGTTCAAGATGCATGGTTTTTATATTGTAAATAATGATCGTCGCGTGGTTTAGCGACGACTACCACTATGAGAGAAGTAACTTTGGGACTTTTGGGAGTGTTATAGTAGCTTGTTTACAACTGAAACAGACTTCCTCTTCAAAATAAGAGCCACATGTAATGATTAGTCAACACTAGTTTTATTTCTAAGTCTACTTACAGGACGTTAACATCTCATTTGAGTTCCTTTTGAATGCCTGTCAGGTTTCTCTACATAACTATCTCAGCTGTTGGTGTGTGAATGAGCCTTGCATCTACCATATGCCTGTGCACTGGTGCACCGGTTGTGTACCCCCCTGATTAATAACATCTAAACATGAACATGTAAACACAACAAACATAGTAGCCTACTCTTATTAATTATACATATTGCATTCTCGCCGAGATATATTTTAGAGTTGAAAAAAGGAGAACAAATAATAATAATAAAACAAAAAAATGGTTCAAGCCCATTAATTAAGATTCGAGTGCCAACCCTAACAAGCGAACATTCGAACCCTGAATGTTTGGGGACAGCGGCTATAGGCATATTTACTTTATTTATACATAGCATGCATACAAATCACATGCCCTGAGCTGACCCGGGATCAGATCCCACCAGAACCTTCCTACTGCATCTACCCTTACCTGGGGTCAGATCCCACTGGACTATTCCTGCTGCATCTTCCACTTACATTTCCGAATGGTAAAACCCCAAAGCATTCCCAGTGTCCTATTAAAACATGAATCATCATTCAGCATTAGTTAAGTTGTGGTCTTCTTTCGCACGCACACACAGGCCAGAATGCAGATGCATTTCCACATTTAGGGCAGTGTTGTGGCACACATATATCCACAAACATTGAAGCACTTTGTGGGTGTATATACTGACACACACACGTGCGTGCGCGCGCGCACACATATGCACACATGCACACATTTGTGGGTGTGTATACTGACACGCACGCACGCACGTGTGCGCACACACACACACACACACACACACACACACACACACACAGAGTTAGTATTCTGAGTGAGGGTGGCTGCATCCTGCAACCTGTCTCTCTCTCTCTATCTCTCTCTTACATCGCTCTCTTTCCTCTTGTTTTGTGCTACAACTCTGTCAACTCTGCTAACTCTTAATCTCTCTCTTCTTTCATTCCCTTCATCTGTCTCCATCTCTTTCATCTGTCTCACCTCATCTTGGGAGCTCAATTTCTAGCTCTCTCCCTAACACCTTATCATTCCCTCTCTCTCTCTCTGTCTGTCTGTCTACTATCCTCCTCCATTTGCTACCTGCAGTGGTGGGAAAAGTACTCACAATGGTGTTTTTTTTGTGGCTTTCGCCTTTATTTTATATTTTTTTATGGAGGGACAGACAGTAGGCTGACAGGAAATGGGGAGAAGACATGCAGTAAGGGCCGTCGGGATCGGGAGTCGAACCTGCGGCACACTGCCAGACTGGATTACCAGCCAAGGTGCCTGGACCACTGAGCCATGGCCCAGGCCCAGGCCCACAATTTTTACTAGGAAGATAGCTAGCAGCATGTTGTTAATCCCCTGTTTCTGAATTGTGATGAATACACAATACTGACAGTGTTGTTAGTCATATACAGGTAAGTAGTAAGTAAGTTGAGACTTGACATTGAACAATATGATATACTACATTTAATAAATACACTTTGTTTAGCATTATTCTTTTCCCCCCACAGAATCAAAGGTTTTATGGTCATGACTCACCAGGATCCTGGATGGATTGGTTCTAGGCTTAAAATAATCGATATCAATATTTTTGTAAATCTCTATGGGCAAAAATGAATTGCCGATTTTTCAGTGGGTCCAGAAAACCACGCACACTGCTATGCTCTATGAGATAGATGGGAGATAAATAAAGTTAGTAAATGTGTATGTTTGTGTGTGTGCGTTCGTGCATGTTCCCTTATACAGCTGGGAAACAGCTCTGGGTCTCTGCAGCTGCCTTACCAGCCCTGCTCTCAGGGATGACCTAACACACACACACACGCCTGCATCCCCCCCCACACGTAGCTAGGTCCTAATTACTGCAGTGGTACAGGACTGTGTGTGTGCGTGTGCGTGTGTGTGTGTGTGTGTGCGTGCGTGTGTGCGTGCGTGCGTGCGTGCGTGTGTTCTCTATGGTGACAAACAATTGCGTGAGTGAAATTAAAAGAGCTATATGAAACCCAATTAAACAGCCAGTCAGGAAGCTAATTAAGATATTGATCAGACACTCTGGTTGCAGTATTCATTTGACAACACAGTTGCTATAGGCAACCCCAAAAATGTGAGTTTTATACAAATTGGGCCGTACGACTGACTGAACAATGGGGACTGCCCATAACTCCGGCATCCCGTTAGTCCGAACATAGGTGGCTTCTGCGTGTTATTAGGTTTAGGGTTAGGAAGAGGGTTAGTAATGTGCGATTGGGACCAACGCACCTTCGGAACAATGAGTCTTCGGACTAATGACGGACCCCATACGACGACTGCCCATACATCCGAAGTCCCTTAGTCCGAACATGCGGCAAGGTTGGCGAAATGCACAACAATGCACAAAATAATGCTTACAAACCATAGCTCAAAGCCACTAAGGAAATGATAAGGAAATATTAATAACACATTTGCTCAATGTGAGTCATTAACTTAAAAGCAGTATAGGCTCACAAACAGATATAGGCCCTGTTAGCCTAGCCACAGATATAGCATTGCAAATATCCCAGAAAAAAACAAATGAATTCTGACCAAATTATTTGTACAACATAAATTAATATTGCACTGTATAAATAATGAGCTTACTTCCTCAAGAACGCATGCTGTGATCATGTTTGCCTGTGTAGCTGGAATTGTCCCCACTGATTCCGTAAACAATAATTAAAGGAGGCGGACTGTATTCTGCAATACAGATCTGCTCGAACTCCTTGAAGGTAAAGTCCACCCCCCTTTTGCGCCATAGGCCTACAGCACGTGTATGGTCTGTAAACTGATTATTTGACATTGTATTATTATGTGTAAAAGGTGATGTCCTGTATACATTTAATGTTGCTTTAATAGCTGACAGGATTATGAGGTATTTTTATTATTTGAAATTTCACTAGAGGATATTCCCTTGAGTTGCAGCAACTCGTTTTCAAGGGGGTCCTCAGGGCACAACATACAACGTACAACATAACAATACAGCAATATACACAAAGGGCCCTATTATGCGTGTCTTAAGTACCAGGTCTTATTCCTTAACTTAAGACCTGGAGGCGTGATCAATGCCATTTGGCTATTCTGAGTGGCCAAATGGCATTGACCACGCCTCCAGGTCTTAAGTTAAGGAATAAGACCTGGTACTTAAGACACGCATAATAGGGCCCAAAGGCTCTTCTCCATCACAAACCCACCACAAACCCACTACATCAGTTTATAAATAAAATATACAACATTAATGCAAGAAATTTTATCATGTGTATTTTGTCAATGGGCGACCTTAAGAATTTAGATTGCCTTGCAATCTGTGTGCTTCAAACCTATAGTAATAGTGTGCACTGGGAGGTGGGGGCCCCATCATAATAGCCTGCACTGGCACCACCATAACTAAGTTACATCAGCGGTGGTCTGTTTTCTCAAGAGCTAATGTTTGAAACGTCACCTTGGTGTTAAACCAATAAATTAATACTAGGATCATCCATTGACCTGTGCAGAATCTACTTTTCTATTTTTGTCTCCACCAGGCCGAAGGCATGGGGAGAGAGTATGTTTTGCACTTCGTCCGTGTGTGTGTGTGTGTGTGTGTGTGTGTCCGTCCTTCCGTCCTTCCGTCCGTCTGTGAACAGCTAATCTCCGGCACCGTTAACCTGGTCGATGCCAACTTTGCACACACACTCCCTGGATGCCAACGATGAACCTCTGCCCCACATTTTCCAGAACGGCCTGTTATAGCACCACCATGAGGCAGCTTTTCACATTTTTTACCTAAAACTGCACCGATCTGCGTGAAACGTTGCATGCACACTCCCTAGAGGCCTAGGATAAACCTTTGACCTGCATTTTCCGCATCTGCCTTTTATAGCGCCACCAGGAGGCCGACTTTTGTAAAACACATTTTTTGATATTACTCCTCCAGATTCTGTCCAAAAATCTCACAAATCGTTACACAGTATCTCTATGGTCATGTGCTCAAGTCGGATCTGTCCGATATTTCATATTCCATCCTAATTGGCTATAATTGGCTTTCACAGTTTGCAAGATTGCCCCGTTTTGAACAAAAGCCTCAAATCATGAACGCAGCATGCAATTTACGTGAAATCTTTCACACATTTTCTTAGCGCCACCAACAGGTTGATTTTTGCAAAACACATTTTTGGAACAAAATGCCTCAAATCATCCAATTGCCATCAAAGGCGTATGAAGAAATGGCACCCTTTTCACATTGGCCTATTATAGCGCCACCAGGAGGCCACAACCTGACCTGCCCTGGTGGAGACCTGTGCCCCGAGGGGCACTTTCTCTAGTCTGTGTTTGTTTTAACCATGGACTTGACCGACGTACTGGTACGGTGTATGTATGATCGAGCTGTACTGTATAGGCCTACTCTTTATTTTCAAAACAAAATTGATGTGATTGTGTAGCCTACATTTCCAATTTGCTTATTTTGAAATTTGTGTCGGCTAGTGTTCAATTTCAAATGATTTATGCCTGGGAATGGTGGGTCTAACCAAACAGCCTGATATAGCATTGTATTTTAATTGTATTCTATCATCACTTTTGTGTAGCTATGGCTGTATACTGATCATTAATCAGTGGGGACCTCATTGTCTTGGTGGTATCTGGAACTTTTACTTTTGGTACTTCACAGTAGGTACATTTTGCTGCCAATACTTTTGTACTTTTACTAAAGTACATTTTGAATTCCAGACTTTTACTTGTAAGTAACAGAGTAGTTACTATTCACTTGGTCATTAATAAGGTACACAATGACCAGAAGTCTGCTGCCGGAAACTTTGTGAAAAATAGGCCAAGGAGTGCAAAACTAATGCCTGGAATGGATTCAGAATCATGAAAACCCCCTAGTTTGACATGTCACATGCTAATGACGAAATTTGGAAATTGGTTGTCTATGGTGTGGTATACAAAAATCCTAACGATGTTTCCGGCAGAGCAGACCTCTAATTCTGTGGACCTTAATGACCAAATGAATAGATAAAACACAAATAAAAAGTATGTCATGACATCACAGGTCCTCTCAAACTTTGGGTGACTGGCTCCCCGGCTATCAGTTCTCCAAATGGTCCCTTACAGTTCTGTAACTCAATAGGCTACAGTTCTGTAACTCAGAGTATAGGGTATAGGCTACACATTGAACCAGGTTTGAGAACCACTACTTTTAGAGGTCAGTCCAGGAGGAAAAGGAAAGGAAATCACCTGCTACCCTGAGCTGACCTGAGGTCAGATCCCACTGCACCATTCCTCCTGCATTTTCTACTTACATTTTAAAATGGCAAAAACCCCAAAGCATTCTCAGTGTCCTTTAAAAACATGAATCATCATTCAGCATTAGTTAAGTTGTGGTCTTATTTCATATTCACGCAACCCCCCCCCCCCCCCCCCCTCACACAAACACACAGCAGCTGCCCATTCACGGAAGCAACAAAAGCTTTTTAATTATGTTCCATTGATCAGAGCCGTCCTCGCCTGGGGCATCATTAGAGTTCATCAGAGTCTGATCTGATGTGTACGGAGTTACTTCGCACTTTAACAGAAGATATGGAACTGAAAAGTGTGTGTGCGCGTGTGTGTGTGCACGCGCGCATGTGTGCTTGCATGTGTGTGCGCGTACGCCTACCTATGGGTGCGAGAATATAGTCAAGTAAGGACTCCTCCTAACCCCGTTGCCTGGCAACTACTATGCCGCGTCGCCACGGAGACAGAGGTGGTGATGTCACCGTAGATCACAGGAAGGGGAAGGGGTGAAAGAAACGTGCACACGCACAAAGTCAAGTTTGTAGATATTCAAGATTTTCAACTGATGGAAACTACAAGCTTTTATCGATGACGGCTATTTTTGGTGTAGAGGTAATAAAAATAATAAAAAGGAGCGTAGCAAAAACTCTCCTGGGGCAGTTTCTTTCGGCTTCTTTTTGAGGGGCAATATCCCCTCCTATATACAGCTTGTCGTCACACCTCATGTCACATTTGCCATTGACAATGAAAGGAGAATTTACGTCTGAGCAAATCGTCTTTTTTTTTTAAGACAGTGCAACTGTTTTTGTGTTGACACAAAAAGCTGATTAAAAAAAGATCATTGTTAACAGTCTTTTAACAAACAGTTGACAAATTAATTCATGAGGAAGTATATTCCTTTTTTGAGGGGCGCCTACATACAGGTTTAATGTTTGTTTTTAGTTCAATATTTGTTTTTAAAACGCCATTGACAATGAAGGGAAAATGTACATCATCTTGTCCCTAACACAAACATTAAATGCCATTTACATTTACAATAAAGATAATTTGTTTTGTCACAGTTTGTTTTACATTACATTATATCACCTAATCAACATGAGTTAGACTTTAATATATTAGCACCCCTCACTTCACACAGGTGTGATTTTTTTATTGGATGATGATAAGAGCGCCCCTCACTTTACACTGGTGTGATTTTTTTTTAATCCTGTACTTTGGTGACAACCTCCCAAACCAAATGAATCCTGCTGACCTAGACTTGAACTTTTCAATATAATTTCAATGTTAACACACATTCAGATTGAAGAAAATGAAAATGCACTCATATGGGGTTTCTTTACCAAGGTTTATGTGGTGTGTGTGTGTGTGGGGGGGGGGGGGTTGTGCGCGTGTGCGTGTGGGTTGTGCGCGTGTGCGTGTGTCAGAGACTGAGTGCATGCATGTTCCTTTTTGTGCCAGGGCTTTGTCGTCGTAGCAACCACATTTGTTTGATCTATTGATGTGAGGCTGGTAGCCCCCCCACCGTCAGATCATTGATAGGGGTGTATTGTCGTCGTGCTCTCTACCTCCGTTTTATCTGCCGTCCCCCCCTTACATCCACATCTCTCGGACAATCTCTTTATCCTGCCCTCTTCTTCCACTTTAGAGCCCGCGTCACAGCTCTCTATTTGTCCTGCATTTCCCCTGTCGTTTATCTGCCCTTCTCCTCATCTCACCACCTCTTCCCTGCCCTTGCTCTGCCCCCCCCCCCCCCCCTCCCTCCATCTACTCTTCAGATGAAAGCAGATATGGAGCTCTGGTCTTTGAAGTGGCAGAGAGCAGGAGAGGTTTTAGGAGAAAAGACATTGAGTTGAGAGAAATGAGAAAGGAGAGGGGAGGGGGTGAGACGAGAGCAAGGTGAAGATGCAAGGTAGTTGGATGGCCAGGCAGGGACAGAAGGGGATGACAGGAGTGGGCAGGAGCCTGCACTACGATGCTACTCCAAATGATGTCATTCTCCCTTTACCATGGCAACTGGCTTTAAAAGTGTCACCAAATCAAACTTGATCTTGTTTATTGGCGTCCAGGACAGAGGCCGTTAGCTATATGGCTACTCTGTCACTGGGGCTGGGAAAAAAGGTAGCGAATTGCTTTCATGTCAAGATTGTGGCCTGTAACAGTTTTGACGTCTGAAACTAGGCAAAGTACGTTTGAAACTAGGTTTCCCATCATTTTCATGTCAATGGCCTCCACACTCTTCATGGACAGGTTTATATTTGTGAGTCCATTTGGATAAGCTTAAAAACTGTGTAAATTATTATCGAAGTCTGTCATTAGATGCAGCAAAAGCAGTGAATTATGGGCATCATGGGAAATCAGATCTATAAACATGAGCAGTATAGTGGGCACATTCTTGCTTAAACTTCTCACATACTGCATCATGTCGCTGTCGGGTGGAAAACTTCACATCAAAAACAGTTCCTTTATCAATTAATTTTAAAGTGAAAATGGCGTATGCACAAGCTCACAATGAGTCATGATGCACTGCTTTGAGCTCACAGTTAGCAATGTCTTTTTATTTGTGCTTTTTACACCTTTTCCTCCCCAATTTAGTAGCTTTTGCCAGAAGGATACAACTGCTGTTGTATCCTACCTGCCAGTGAGTCAGTATAGCAGGGTTCCCCAATTAATTTCCCTCAAGGGCCATATTTTGACTAGGGTACCAGGTTGGGGGCCGAGTCCGCACGCGCAAGGTTCTCAGGGCAAGACCATCTGAAAAGGATGCCCAGTTTGACATGCATAGGCTACTGACCCCCATTTAATGCCATTTATATCTGGGAAGAATTTTGAAATTCTTCCAGGGGCCACAAGGAGGTGCTCTGCGGGCCGCAAATGGCCCGCGGGCCGCCTATTGGGGAACCCTGCAGTATAGGATACCGACTGAGCACCACCTCACCTGTGAGCAGACATTTTCACTCTTGGATGAAGTAGGGCATTTATTTATGAAAAAACCCCAAAAAAGGTTAAAATATGGAGAGACACGATTCTGCACAACAGCAGCAATAACCGACATTCAATGTTGGCCGTAGTCAGGAAGTGAGACAGACACATCCAGGTGAAATGACAGTCCATTTTATTAATCAGAACACAGCAGGCTACAGCAAACCAGCTCCTCACAGAACACCCGACCCCTTTAGTAACAGCAGACCTATCAGATCCCCTTCCTCCCCCTACAGCCACACCCATTCAGCTAGTTTAGCTCCACCCCCTTTGGAACAAGCGGGGGTCATATCAAACGTCCCCCTATTTTAAAGCAACAAGATCTGTGGATCATTATGGACCGTGACTTCTACTTCCTGGTTTTTATACAAAAGCTACACAATGTTACACTTGTTCATCAGAATACAATTTGCCTGATTAACTTCTCTTTTGTAGTGTCGGACACCATTTCAAATGTTGAATCCTTTACTTGGATGGAGCATTTATCACTAGAAAACTCAAAACACTAACGGACTAAAAGATACAAATGAAAAACAAAACCAGAGACGAGTATCATAATTCCGAATTGTAAAGCAAGCTAAAATTAAAATGGTACCATTACAGACGAGAGGAAAACCAGAATAAAAAGTGACAAAAACAAAAGAGTAAAAAAATACAGACGGTAAAAGATTTTTTTTTCCTTTTTTTTTTTTTTTTAATTCCATCTTAGCGATCTTCTCTCCTGTGGGTCTTCACGTCAGGATTGGAAGTCGGCCAGCATGTGGGCCGACACGGCAACATATTTGCACTTAAAAATCTAGTTTGTCCCCAATGGAGCTCCCATAGACAGGAAAACCGCTTGTCGTCGTCAGGCACTTTCTGAAACCCCGCCATCCTCCATATGGGCCAATCACGATGCAGGTTCATCCAGATCACATGATACAGCTGGACGGAGAAACGAAGGGAAGGAGAGAAACGAGAAAATGTAGGGAGGTAGTGAGAGGAAAAGAAGCACAAGAAGAGAAAGATGGGAGTTATTTGACACTAAACTAAATCGGGTTAACAGACCACAACACACTACACAGCATCCAGTTAGTAGCAGAGCAGACATGCAGCAACTCCACCCCCCCAATATAATATTTGTGTGCTTATAATACATTCCTATATTGTGAGTGTAACTCTCTTGAGGTTCATTATTATATAGTTTATGGGATTCTCTCCACTTCTACTGTAATCATTTCAGTAATCTTACCTAGTACAAAGTGTATCAAATTTATTCATCTTGGCCTGGACCGGCTTAGCGCCTCCCTTTCCTGTCTACCTACTGTAAATATATCAATAAAGGCATAAAAGCACCCTTTCAAATTATTTATTCATCTTAAATTGCAGAAAGTGTATCGTTGCATTACTAATCAGAAATAGTGTAACTAATACTTATATTATGTATTTTACCTAGCAGAAAGTGTAGTGTACAGTTTTTATTTATCTTAGGTAAGACTAAATGTTTTGAATTACTGTACCTCGTTCATTTAATATTGTACGTGATAGAAAGTGTAGAATGTTTTTATTAATCTCATTGATTACAGAGTAGTTCATGTTTTACTTTTCCCAAGTAGAAAGGGTAGCTTAATGTTTTTAATTAAATTTATTTTTTAATGTATTCTTACCTAGTAGAAAGTGTAGTGTAATGTCGGGCATCTTCTTGTTATTTACAGGTCGGTGTCGAACCAGGCCAGTTGATTGGAGTCGCCAGGTGGCAGGCCATCAATCAGGTCCTGGGCATGGCCCAGGTCGGGTAGACCCTCTACAGGGGGATATTCCTGACCGGGGTGGTGAGCCCCGGTCAGGTCATGGTCCATCATGGGCTCCATGCCCATCGAGTCTCCTCCGTAACCCCCAGAGTGGAATGAACGGTAGCTGGGGTCTGGGAGAGCCAGATGGATGGATGGAGATGCGAGAGGAGATGGGAGAGTGGACAGTGGAGGCAGGGTGGGGGGGAAGCAGGGCCATTGTTAAGGGTGATTTGTACTCAGTTGTGCGCTGGTGTTGCACACCGAAAATAGAAAATAGCTGATCTACAAGAACACAAGGTGTCACGTGAGAAATGTGACATGTTGTGAGCACCCGTGTGAGACACCGGTGCACAACCAAGTATAAATCAGGCATTAGAGAGCATGTTAACAACTCAAGCTGTCACACAGTAGTATGATCATTTAACACAGCAACACAACCTGCCCTCCATCCTCCAGCACAATGCAGATTCTTCTGATGCAATTCGGCTAGCTTACTAGCTAGTATTGACTTGACGATCATGCTGGAGGCATGAAGAGCAAGGCAAACCAAAATAAACCAAACAAATCCAGCCCTCGTCTCCATGATGTCCTGTGATTTGTTTTGTCTCACAGATTTCTGTTTGCCGTTTTGAGATCAGATCAGTCATTACCAATTTAATAGTTTTGTTTCAGAATTGACTTAATATCTGTCCACGTATCCTAATAAATAATCTTTGTCAAATTGTCACAAACATGTGTTGTTTTCAAACTGAAGTAGATTTCCACCCAGTTGTTCAGATCAAGATTTTGGTACCAAACAAACGCCAGACACAAGTTGGTAGGCTGTGACATCACTGTCCCCTGCTGAGCCTCCTGGAGGAATGAGGAATGGGCTTACCTTCTGGTCTGTATCCCAGTGGTTCTCCCTGAGCACCGATGTCCAGACCCAGCTCTCCAGTCTACACGCACACACAAGAGAGTTCAGACATGCCTTCATACTGTCCATCTAATCAATATTTTCTCACCTGGGGCCATATTATAGAAATATATCCTAAAAAGAGGCGTGACAAGTCTAGCATCGGATTTCAGTTAGTATATTTATATATTATACTGAAAGAGAACAAACTTTTTTAGCAAAAGGCCGATGCACACCTCAGAAGGCTAGTGACAGGGCAGTGTGTGGGACATTTGTTTTTTAAAGATATCCTTTTTAATGTATTATACTGGCCCTGATCTTTTACTTCAGTTCCAACGACTGGTTTCTCTCTGCCATGAAGTACGAGGTTGTGTCTGCAATGCACGTGTGTCATGTGGTGCAAGTTGCCTGCATGCATGCGTACCTCATTCCAGGCCATGGGTTCTGTCCTGAACAGGGAACTGGTCAGTTCCACAGAAAGACGCTTCTTGTAGTCCTGAGGTTTGTCCTCCGACATACGGAACAACACAGCAGCAGCATAGGTGGCTGGACACGGAGAGACATTTGTTTTAAACATACGCACAATATCTCACAAATCTATGTACGGCAAACGCAAAACCATGTATGTTTGTACTTACCCACTCCCTCATTGCGACTGTGCAGTAGCTCTGTGAGTGGGGCGGTAGCTCCTTCTGCCTCGATAGCTTCAGCAGCCTCTTTATCCTGAGCCAACTCACACAGGACCCCTGCTGCTACACGCTGAATGTTCTCTATGGGAGAATACAGCAGCTACACACACACACACACACACACACACACACACACACACCAAGTCATACACTGATGATTGTGACCACACATGCATAGTTTCTTTAGGCAAGGGTTTTCTTTTTGTCACAGCTCAAAACTATAAAAAACAATGTTGATTGATGTCATTTTACAATTAAATAATGTTTTGTACTGCATGCAGGAGAAACCTGAAGATTCTACAAAGCTTCACAAAGCTTGATTTTGCAAGAGGCAGACTTGCACTCTTTATAACGGCAATCACACCTGAATTACAGCACAATCTGCTGTGTGATATTGCTCTACTTTTACACAGTCATCAAGCAATGGGATAACAGTTTATAATTTATTCAGCTCTGTTAACAAACACAATTCCTTCAGGACTGAACCAAAAATGTTTCTAAGCAACAGAGTCAGTAAAAGAAACAGGCTAATGTTAGCAGAATTAAGACAAGAACTAATTGTTATACTGTATTATTTGATAATGTGTTAGTCGATGCTATGATTTCAATCTATGTGATCTATTATGTAGTTTTAGAACAGGTAAAGTTCTCCTACAGTCTTTGACAGGAAGATAAGCCACACAGAAGATGTGTGGTGTAAGAATACCTGAACAAAAAGTGGAATGGTGTTGAGTCCTCTGATGACTATTCTGTTGTGTACGTCTCTGGCTAGGATGTGCAGGGCTCCTGTACAGCCCTCTACGATCTCCTCCATGCGGACACCCTCCTGCACACATTAAAGGCCAATTCATGCTTTGCTCAGAAATTGTCCAACGACGTGTCACAAGTATGCATAACGATACAGTATGAATGCTCAAAACTCGAAAACATTGTGAGACAGTGTAACACATCGTTTGACAATACAGTATCACTTAAGTAGTGCCTGAGTTCAGTGGTTCTCAACAGGTGCTCTTCAGTGGAACAGGTATATTTGGAGGCAGAAAACTCAAGATGTCCTGCTTGTTTTGTCCCCAATGGTGCAGCCTATCTAGGGAAGGAACACTGAGGCACTCTGTCTTCAGGTGAAAAATTA
Organism: Electrona antarctica; assembly: GCF_951216825.1. Taxonomy (NCBI): domain Eukaryota; kingdom Metazoa; phylum Chordata; class Actinopteri; order Myctophiformes; family Myctophidae; genus Electrona; species Electrona antarctica. The sequence continues at coordinate 41,379,074 of NC_136811.1, forward strand.
ATAGTTTTATTTTTCCTGGTTCAAAGAAAATAAAACTATTTGTTTTTCACCTGAAGACGGAGAGCTTCCCTAGATAGGTTGCACCATTGGGGACATCTTGGGTTTTTGCCTCTTAAAGTACATTTATCACTGTCTGCCACTGACATCCTTGGTGTGCATTATGGTGTTAAAATTGAGGCTGCTACTGATTATTATTTTAAAAGTCACGCTGCTTCTGAATATTATTTTCATAGTCAATTAACCTGTAGCAGCCACATTTTTTCATTATTCAATGTTATTATGTGAAGATAATAAAGTACAGCAAACAATGGCTTCACCCATAGTTATAAGTGTGTGTTCTCACCACAAACTGCTGCTGTGTTCCTCCCATACTGGTGCGTCTCTGTGTGTCCTGGTGTGCTCGGACCAGTAGCTGAACCAGTCTGGGAATGGCGCCTTGTTCTCTCAGAGGGGCATGGTTGGCCGGACAAAGAGCCAGGTTACGGATATAAGACCCACCGTCGCCTGAAACATATCAATCAATCACCTTTTAATTTGACCACTTACATCCTATACTTCGGTTGACTGGGCTCCACCAGGGGTCTCTACTTGGTCCACTCTTTTCCCTCTAAAACACATTTTTGCCAAAAATAACCGATCTTCAAAGCCATGGCGAGTTGAAACGCGAGGCTTTGTGATCTTGTACTGTAGTAGACCCATATGCGCACAATAGTTTTTCATGATTCTGCATTTTATCTCTGGGCAACTGGTTAGATATCTTAATGGTGTCACTGTGTGTAGACCGTGTACCCATCTTTATGAGAGGCCTGTGTGTATATCTTGATGAGGGGCTAGTGTGTGTACCTTGATGAGGGGCTAGTGTGTGTACCTTGATGAGGGGCTAGTGTGTATATCTTGATGAGGGGCTAGTGTGTGTACCTTGATGAGGGGCTAGTGTGTGTACCTTGATGAGGGGCTAGTGTGTGTACCTTGATGAGGGGCTAGTGTGTGTACCTTGATGAGGGGCTAGTGTGTGTACCTTGATGAGGGGCTAGTGTGTGTACCTTGATGAGGGGCTAGTGTGTGTACCTTGATGAGGGGCTAGTGTGAGGGTGTGTGTGTGTGTGTGTGTGTGTGTGTGTGTGTGTGTACCTTGATGAGGGGCTAGTGTGTGTGTGTGTGTGTGTGTGTGTGTGTACCTTGATGAGGGGCCAGTGTGAGGGTGGGTGTGTGTGTACCTTGATGAGGGGCCAGTGTGAGGGTGGGTGTGTGTGTACCTTGATGAGGGGCCAGTGTGAGGGTGGGTGCAGTAGTTTAACTACTACAGGTAGTCCATAGTGCAGTCTGACAGCATTCTGAGCCATCTCTGCGTCTTGGTGTCGAGAGGTCAGGTGACGCAGTGCGCAGATGGCCGGCTCTGTGATGTCTTCTCGGTCGCCTGCTCGCAGGACGGTGCGAACCAATGCCTCAATACCTCCAACCTACACACACACAAACACAGAACATTATACTCTGCTGGCCAAAGCCTCCAATGACTGAGATGATGTGTGTGTGTGTGTGTGGCCTCTGACCTGGCAGACCATCATTTTGTTCTTGTAGTTGTTACAGGTGAGGTTAGACAAAATCCCAGCAGCACACGTCACCACATTGATGTCATCACTGCCCAGTAGTTGAACTAGAGTTCCCAGTAAGCCCTCCATTGCTTCCTACATACACACAAGAACAGACAACAAAGTCATCGCAATGGTGAGACAAGACGACATGTATCGGACACTGATGGCTTTTCTGCAAACCACTTTACATACATACACACGCAGTTTTGGTCAAGGACACTACAATACACAGCCAGGAGGAGGCTGGGCATGTAACTGGAAACTTTCAATTCTACCTCCAGAGTCACTGCTATCCCAGGATGTCCAAGTCACTGGTGCTGCTACAGTACTAGTACTATTCACTACCACAATCACTAGATTGGTTCAAGTGGAGGGAAAGGGTGTGCACTTACCTGTTTGGTTGCAGCGTCTGACAGATTCCTGAGTGTCCAAAGACAGTTTTGGACCAGTCTCTGACTGGGGTCTGTCAGATGGAGACCCAGAGCCTGCATACCACCTGGACACATACACACAACCACATTAAATGGTCTTGTTGACAGTAACTTTATGTTGCCCATATAGACCGAGTACAGGGATTATGTCTGTTTGCAGGCCTGGATGTTAACTTGGGTTCCAAATGGATATTTGTAAAGGAATTTCGCTTAACAACTCCACAAACCAAAAGTAGCCAACAGCTTCAAAAGTAATAGTTGCAAAATTAACAGAGTTGTCATATACCTGAATATATATTTATGAAAAACATTTAAAACTTCTGAACTCAACCTGCACAGTTGTCGGATTGAAACCATCCATTTTATGTAGTGTTTCGTAGAGTGCTGCAGTTGAGTCTCAAATAGAGTGTGGTTGTGTCCTAGTGTTGTCTCATATTACTGTATAGTGTGTACTGTAGTTGTGTCTCACCGGCCTCCACGATGGCTGGTTTGTTGCTGGAGCAGACAGAGAGCACCTTGAGGACTCTGCTGGTCGTCCACAATAACTTCTCATATGTGTACGTCCTCATGATGTTCACTAGGGCCTGGGGACCGCCACTAGCCAGGATGATCAACTAAAACAGATAGAGATGATATGATGACTTCAACAAAATCAAACAAAAATCACTTTATGTAAGATTTTACAGAGTTTCTCTCCATTTCATTTTCAAATAAAATAAACATTAAAAGCAATGTATATAAAAAAAAGTAATGGCAACATTACGGCGCCTTCACACATTAAGCCTAACAGTGTTGCAAACCGAAAATAACCTACCAACAAGCTCACAACGTGTCAGGGATATTTTCAGCACAAGTGAAGCATATATTAAGCTCATATCTTCTCTCTCCCCATCTATCAGTGCTCACCTTGCTCTCTTGGTTTCCATAGGCCAGAATCTGCAGACAGTCTGTAGTGATAGCCAGGAACTTGACATTGGTCTTGTTGAGCAGAGCCACCATCTTCTGCAGCCCTCCTGCCAAGCGGACAGCCATCTTGGCTCCTTCCTGGTGCAGCAGCAGGTTGTGCAGGGTGGTGATGGCGTAGAACAGTACAGAGTCTACCGGCGAACTGCAGGACAACATACAGTCAGACAATTTGGAATAAACAAGGAGAAATACCGATACGACAAATATGGTTGTCCCGATCGGACCGGGTGATCAGAAATCGGCACCGATAATGTAATTTTCAAATGATCGGAGCCAAAAAGAAAAATGATCGGAGCCAAAAAGAAACGTGATCGGGACATCCGTAGTATCATTATATCCATATCATGATATTAGACTGGTGGATATTGTCCATGATTTGGGATATTGTACTATTGGCATAAATGTGTTCTATAAAATATAAATAATGGATCAGGAAAAATCAGTATCAGCCGATCAAAGTCAAAGTCAAAGTCATGATTTGTCACACACGTTACCGCAGTGAAATTTGTTCTCCGCATTTGACCCATCTCTTGGAGCGGTGAGCTGCAGCCGTGCCGCGCTCGGGAATCATTTGATTAGTAGATTTGACCCCCCAATCCAACCCTTTGATGCAGAGTGCCAAGCAGGGAGACATTGGGTCCCATTTTTACAGTCTTTGGTATGACCCGGCCGGGGATCGAACCCCGACCTCCCAGTTTCAGGGCGGACACTAACCACAAGGCCACTGTCTGGTTCAATGCTCAAAATCTAATGATCGGAATCGGATCGGGAGCAAAAGAAACGTGATCAGGACAATCCCTAACCACAATCTGCATTCTACAGGGTACCCTGAAGAAGGCAGCCTAGTCTGTCTGAAACGTTGCTCTGTTTTGAGTCTATGTCCTAAATATATTACTGGCATTGCCAGCTACGAGTGTGTGGCGAATCTTATTCTTCTAAGTGTTTACACCTTTGACCGACACCTCTCAAGGACAGGTGTGCGCTACATCCATCCATTGTAACACAGGTTCTTTTTCCCCCCTCCCATTTCCTAAAAGGTTATGTTTTTGTTTTACATACACCAGCGGACATGACAATCTATTCCTGGGAACACACTCAATCCTAGTGATTGAAAACGAGTCTAATATCACAACAATTTAATTCCAGCATGATGAAAGGCATCTTAGAATGTAAAACTTGTTGTTTGAAACCCTCCCGTTTGTGGAGTCTTACCCCAGCATCTTCACCAACGCTGGGATTCCTCCAGACTTGAAGATGGCCAACAGGCCCTCTCTGTGGTGAGACAGGTTGTGGAGGGTCCCTGCCGTGCAGCGGGCTGTCTCGACGTCGTTTGTGTTCTGCATTGTCCTGACGATGGCCGACACCATCTGGGGAGAGCGCATGATGGCGTGGCGCGACGCCTCCTTTTTGGACAGCTGGTGCACCATCACCGCTGCCTTGTTCACCACCACCTGAAGCACAGGAACCAGAAGGAAACATTTTCTTGTCAAGGCCCCCCAGTTTGGTATGCATTAGTCCACAGACTGAGAGTGTGCAAATTGAACCAAATGGACCCTGATTTTAAAATAAATCATCAATGAATCAATACCACTTATGTGTTATTTTATACTTTGAAAATATAAGGACACAAAACAGCAGATCTAGAAGCTCAGAACACGTAACACGCTCTGAGGTTCTAGGCTTTTTTCCTCAATTTGTATTGTATTTTTTACTTATTTGATATAATTGGTTTAAACTTTTTGCCTATAATGGCATGCCCAAAACAGGCATAGATGTGATAAAATCATCAATTAATTTAGTTATAATCAAATCGTTTAGTTTGCTTAACTGTTGCACTCCTACTGGCCAACAATAAGCAAATACCTGGTCCTCGTCGTTGAGTAGTTTGGTGAGTTCTGGGATGGCCCTGGTGGCCAGTTCAGCGTCGTCCTGGTAGTTTATCAGGTTCACCACGGCGTGTTTGAGCATCTGCGACGGCTCGGCCAGTCTCTGGACGTTGGTGGGATGGGCTCCGTCATACTGGGTGGATGGGATCTGCATGCCCTCCTCCAAGGTCTCGGGGAACATGGCAGCACGCACCCTCTGGGCACGGGTCATGGCATACTGACCATCTATATCTGAGCAGGGACAGAAAAATTAACAAGGTTGACCATTTTGTTTAATGACGCCTATTTATAAGCTATGCTACTTTTATAATAAAGAAATGCCTCACAGCTTCAATTCAGCCACAATTCTTTAGATACTACAGTGATACATAGCCATGTGACATTTTAAGGTTTTAGTTAAAAAGTTAAAGTTCTATATTCTGATTCTGTAACAGGGTCTCCTCACATCTCTAGCTCTTAACAGAAATGCACCCGTGTATGCGTTCTCTTTATTAAAGAGCTGGAGCAACAGCAAGACCCACATCACTGAACACACACTATAACAATGTCAATTAACAATTATTACTTATTTTAACCACAAAAACTCTACTTTAAGTCAAGCGCAATAACATGCCAACATCCATCCATAAATATTTCCAGCATCTAGACAGTTACTTAGGCCTCGATAAACACCCACCTTGTACTTGTTCCGGTGCAAAGTTCTGGTTGAAGCCCTGCTCCCACTCATACAGAACCTGGTTATCTACCCCCTCCTCTTCCTCTGGGTTGCCCTTCCCACTGAGAGAGGGCGCGGTGGTGGTCGCCCCAGAGTGGATACCAGAGTCCAGGTAAGACTGCTGCTGCCAGTGGCTGACCGCAGCCTTACGGTCCGGCTCCATGGCCATGTCCAACTCCATCAGATCAGCTGCCAAGACAAACATCAACATTATGTACTTGATTAAGACTTGTAGGGAGAAAATAACAAGACAATAGCCAATGTTTGGGACAAATTCTCAATTGCTTAATGTAAGAATATCAGCATGGATGAAAACAGTCATTTAAATGAAGATGCCGTGTTCCACAACATTAAATCATTTCCATTAGGCTATAAAGTTGTAGTTAGAATAATTAAAGTCCTGAGGTTAAACTTAATGTCCTGTCATGCAATGTCCAAGTAGTGCGTCAGTAGTCCTGTTATAGCAGAGTACCGTAGGGTGTCAGATTCATGCCGTCAAATTGTCAATGCAGTACCACAACTCACACTTTGATCAACTAATAAGTATTCCTCAGTTATGTTGTTTGACAGACTGGAAGTGTGAATTCCCTCGAGTTGGACTGGTGACAGAGGAAGTGAGCATGCTGAGGGCAGCTGGCCAAGTTACTGTGTGTGTCAGTGTATAGTGTAACCATGCACCTGTTCACATCTCAAAGGGACATGTGATCCATGGGCTACAGAGAGGACATAATTCAGGCAGTATGATTCTGCACTTCTTCCAAATAATTGTACTGTAATCAGTCATCTTGCTACTGCAGCTAAACCACTGTCCATCAAAGGTGTGTGTGCATATGTGTATGCACGCACACACCACTGTCCATCAGAGGCGTGTGCGCATGTGTGTATGCACGCACAAATAAACAGGAGGGAATGGGGAGGCAAGATGAACAGCAGCAAATTCAGAGGAGTTGGTAGTAAACTTATGTGGTTTTTCCAGATACATTTGTTGTGTGTGTGTGTGTGTGGTGGTAAAGGCAGTCCTTGTGTCTATTTTGATATCTAAAATATTAATGCCAAGAGGGAAGAGATGGACCTGAAGTCAATGATTCCTTCTTACCATATTTGGTGGTTGGCTTACCAAAAAGCAACATCTCTCCTGGAATATAAAGCGTGTGTGTGTGTGTGTGTGTGTGTGAGCGCGACTCACCCTGGGAAGCCATGTTTCTCTCAAGTCACAGCCCGCACAGCTTCCTGATCTGAAACACAAAGACACACATGGTGAGTCAATCATCCATCACTCGGTAAAACTCCTTCCTAGGCCGTGGTGAAACTGTGGTTCAAACGCAAGTGAGTGTATGAGAGAGAGAGAGAGAGAGAAATAATCGAGTGGGCTAATGTTAGGAATTTTCTCAGCTTAAATAAAATCATTCCTCCCTGCCTTTGGGCTCAATACTGAACATTTTGTTTGGAGAACTGTCTCGGCTCCATCCCATTAAAACCTCTCTGCCCGTTTTGGGTTTGGAAAGTGAATATTGTGATGATACATTTCTCAGACTAATGGTGCAGCCACACTCAACAGGCAGACATGTGATCAAAACTAAAACGAAAAAATAAACACTCCCATAAAAAAAAAAATATAATAACTGGAAGTGCTACCCCCCCCCTCCCTCATACGTCTCTTCCCAGAGCCTCCTCCGTCTCATTACCACCTCTCCCTCTCGCTCTCTCTCCAGACATACAGACGGCAGCACAAAGCCTTCATTAAGTGCAGTAGCTAGTGACTAGCCAGGCAAGGAAGGGAGGGAAGGAAAGGAAGGAAGGAATTGGGGGGGGGGGGGGGGGCAGAAAAGGAGGCGGGATGAAAAGGGGGCAGAAACATTCCTGTGCTGGCTTTGAAGCTCAAACCACAGAAACACTAGGGAGAGAGAGGGAGAGAAGAAGGGAAGAGAGAGATGGGAATGCTTTAAAGGAGGAAGGGAATTTTTGTATTTTTAATGTAAGAATGATTAAGGGCACTTCATTTTATTACATAGCACAGACGAGAGTTCAGAAGAGGAGGAAGAGCGAGAGAGAAAGAGCGATCATAAACTGTAACGGTCATGAACTGTTGACGTCACACAGATCATTGTTTGGGATGCAAGAAATCCAAAAGAGTTTCTTCTCAACTGCACATTTACAGAATGTAAATGAAATACATACATGATCACATAAGATATTGTTTGATGACAGTCGGGCTGTCGTGTTAAAGTTTCTCAAATCCAACTAAGGTTGGCTGACTTAAGATTCTTTAGACAGGCTCCAGCTAAGCCATGAGAGCAACAAATCTGTCATCTTCAACTAAATGTAAAGTGGATGCTAGGGCTACCATTTCTGCGATGAAGTTAGTAATTATCCAACATTTCTGGGCCATAGGCCTGCAGTCTGTAAATTGGTTCCATCATAGATTCAACTGTTCCAACATGATGATTCTGTATTACTGTATTTAATCACATGACCCAGGCATGTCATAATAGGATGAATAAAAGATGAAAATAGGCCAACATTCACCAAAAAGAGCGGCTCTAGTCTACAGCTCTACCAGCATCACACAATCGCCTGTAGATCACCCATTTTGTCCCCGGCAGAGATTTGGTGTAGCGGGGGAATAAGGAAGGGACCAAGTACGGACTGTTGAGTCTAATGACAATAGTATATATATATATATATATATATATATATATATATAATTATTATTTTTAAAGCAAAAATAAATCATGCCTACAAAACTATTTTGTCTCTTAATGGCTTGTTTAGTAATTGGGCCGCTGCAGTCCAACCTGTGCAACCCTGGTAATTTTACACAGCCCGCACCAAGTGCCTCTCTCTATCTCTCTCCCTCTCTGAAAAGTGGCTTTTGTGTGACTTGGCTTTGTGAGGATGGCATTATGCAAATGAGAAGCACTTCTTCACAACAACCCAATTGGATTAAAATTACCTCCAGCCACCACAACTACATGGCAATTATGGACCACAGAGCAGAGAAGAAAGCAGGGGTGATTTAAAACCAATTTCAGTTGTTGTTTAGAGTCTGAAAGGGGCTGCATTCAGATTGTAGCTGGCACATTCACAAAACAAACACTGTCATCCATCTGTACATTTCAGGAATCTCTGTATGCATGTCTGTCCTTTCCATATCAAGAAAGAACCATTCATCCAATCAACTCTCCCCACTTGAAATTAAAAAAATATATTGCAGAGGAACAAAGGTGAACGCAGTGTCTAGTATGAAGGCGATCAGATGGGCAGTTCGTAATCGTGATTAATGTACCCACAGACTTGTAATGTACAGTTGCTATAGTACAAACGGAGCTTTTCCTAATAAATAGTCACCTGGAGTCACCATGTAAACATCAGGATGACAGAGGTTAGCTGATGAGAAATCAGCTCACTGCTTGTTCTACAGGCTGTGATGCTTTATTGACAACATGGTTTTGTTAAATGCTGGTCATCACAGACACCCAACTATAACATAGATGGAGGCATGGGGCTAGGGATGGAGAGTGCACAGGGGCATACACTAGTATTTCACATGTTCTAAACAGTAGCTGGGATTTTGGGAGAGACCGCCAGTGGAGTTTGAGCGTTAGTTCCCACCCACCAAAGACCCATGAAGTGCGAACAAATTCAGTTAGATTACGTACGAACTACAATTTTTAGTTACAAAATAGTCATAAGAAGAAGAAGAAACAAGGAAAAGGTCATACAACAGGTGAGGAGAAGAATATGAAATATTCCCATGAGTAAAATGCTACTGTGGGTCAATAACAGACCTACATAGTTAGGTTATTTCAACATCAGACCTGGTTGCGGTCAGAACATTGTCCTAGGTTTTCTCCTGGGACCTGACAGTGTGTGGACATCGTTTTCTTGTCTCAGTATTTCAACAGCCCTCGCGCTGTTCCACAAAACATTGCATAGTCGTGACAGTGGTACTTGGTGCAAAAAGGTTTGGGCATCATGTTACAGGGTGAGCACACTACAGCTGTGCATATATATTTTAGCATAGACCTCACGATGCGCAATAGGCATATCGCAGGACGTGCAATTTAATTGACATTTTTATCTTATCAATAAAGGCAAATGAACTCACACGACGTGCAACTTTTGTTACTGCTTGAGAAGCAAAATCAAGAATATTTAGGCAACATGTTCGGGAGGAAGAGACACTGACAGAGTCAGCGATATGCGTGTATTGCCCGTGTATTTGGCACACTGACAGCGATCTCACTGGCTCTGTGTAGCAGGTAAGAGAAGACTCACTCCTCCCTGGCTCCCTCCCTATGTAAAAAAAAAAAGATACATGACATCATCCCTATGGCTGCAGAGCACTTGACAATATGTGGTGTTACAGTGGGGGTGCATACTTAGTTTAGACTAGTCATTGGTTAGACATGGGTTAAGGTTAGGTATGCTGCCCCGTGGGAGGTTAGGGTGAGGGTTTGAGATAAGTTGTAGGACTAATGACTGGTCTAACCAATGAATAGTCTAAACCAAGTAGTCTAAACTACCCTTACAGTGTATTCACGTTACTGGCTTACAGATACAGTTCATTGTTAATATTGACGATGCTGCAGTCACACAGCTAGAGGCAGAGAGAGATCCAGTCAGCATGTCAATGACCTAGCTGTCTGTACACTGCAGCCAGGACCCAAAACTACTATCAAGTCATTTAAAAAGTTTTTTTTTTTTTTTTTTTTTACAGCCTGTCCGTACCACTGTCATGACTACAGCTGGAGACCAAATCATAACATAAGGTTTCACAAACAAACTATCACATTAGCTACACTTATAGACACGCTGAAACAGACAATCGCTCACCGACACTCATTCACTGCTACACACACAAAAGGCACATGCACACACATTGTCCCACACCGACTGCCAAACCCAAACACCCGCAGGCTGTAGTGAATGACTCCCTTGCCTGTCCCCCCCCCCACGCGGTGCGTCATTAAGCACAGCATTGACTCAAGTCCTGAAAACCGCTGCACGCAAGCCACAAACACACATTCACTGCTCACACGCCATCCCAGCCCAGCCCATCCCAGCTTGCCAGAGCAGGTCTGCCCTCGCATGACGCAGCCTGCTCATAATGGAAGCCATGTGTCCTGTACCAAAGCCTACCAGCAGAGACATCCAAACATACAGTCACACTGTGAAGCTGCCTATCATTTACACCACTGGGAAATGTGGCTCCTTTTACATGTGGCTTCGGAGCGCTTTCAAGCCATGATAGGTTTCTTTTTGATCGCTGAAACAGCTCAAAAATATAGTTTACAATGGCGTGATGGCCCTATAAAATCAGGCTTATTTTTATTATACAATAAGGCTCTAAAGATATAAGTTAAAACCTAAAGAACTGAGCAGCACAGACAAAGTTTCCTTACAGAATAGTGTCGTCTTGGTCTAGACGTCATCCTAGCGATACTAGGGATGCTGCTACAGAACAGCAGAATCTCCAGCTAGAGTTGAGTTCAATTTAAAACCACATGTCACAAATAGGAGCTATATGTTAGGAACTGCTGTTATCAGGCTTGGCTGGATCCCAATAGTGAGCTTGGTGGCACACACGCACACACAACTCAGCGGCCACTTCTTGACAAATCTACACAAATAAACGTGCACACAAGAAGGTTTGTGGACTTGGTAACGGAGAGATGGCAACACAGCTGTATAGAGTTTGTGTAACCACAGCAGTAAAGCCTCAGTCTAATGACAGGCTTCCTTCTGCAGGCTGCACTAGAATAGCCTGCAGTAGCCTGGAGCTCCGTTTCGATTCCATCTAAGAAATGCAAATTATGAGCCGTTGCATTAGAAATGCTTAATGGAAACAGACAATTTTAAATCAACTTCCCTCAAAATCTCAGGGTATATTTTACGGTTTAAAGCAGGAAACATCTTGGTTGATACAGGAATGATATGGTAGATATTTGAAGCTTGCCTGTTGAATAATGAACTAAATGAAGTGGGATGCTGCCTTTTTGTCTTGTAGTGGACTGGACTGGTTGTGTTAACAGGCTGGGCAGAATCTGGCATTACCTCACAATATGCATCACCATACAGTGATACGATACGCATCACAAATAAATACAAGTTGATTTCAGTTTAACTTCCTATTAATAAATTAAATTCAAAATATCCTTTTATACTTAAAAAGGCCTTTTCTGTAGTCTTATATTTAGTTGCAAACCAGCTACACGCTCATGTCCGAGTCTCAGATATGAGCAGTTTGTTATGTGGCACCATATAGTTGATGACGTTTATTTTTAAAAACTGCATCACTGAATCGAGATGCCTTGCAGAAGTTGCGCAAAAATCATGACTAAGGTGTTTGCACACTGGTGCGTTTTCAGCCGAATATCGAGGGGGAATTTCGGAGGACGTAAATGAAGAATGACCTCACTTTATGTCAATCACGTTTGCACACTGCCGCCGAATATTTCGTCCATACAATGTTTTTTTGGACCGGGGTCGATTTGATCCATTTTCCGCAGCCGTCTAGTGGGGTGTTGGTGACAAGCTGACAGTAAGTGATGGGCTACTACTTTCGGATCTGCAAAACGCAGCGGAGAAAAAAAACGTAACAGTGTGCAACCACCTTAAACGACATATTGTGGTATTAACTTAACAAATAGCTGTAGAATGGGCATCAGTCTAATGCGAATACTGGTATTGTCGGGTGAGTGGTCTAATGCAAATATATGACAGTCTCTTACATAATTTGTTTCAAAAGTTTTATCCAATTATATTGGGCTCAAGATGGTGCTGTATGTGCGCTTCTACACGAAGCGTCACGAAAGCCAGAAACGCTTTCCGACGCTGCAAGTTGCAGCGTGGGTGGAGCATCATTTCCATCCACCAGCTGTCTAAAAACCAGGAAGAGACTCCTGCCGCTCGCAGCATTTGGAATCTTCGTGACGCGACTGTGTGGATGCCGTCTATGTCAGCCAGAGCTGCGCAAAAAGTGAAAGACCTAAAAGGGCTCGACCAATAGGATTGTGCATGGAAGTAGTTTGTGACGTAAACGCAAAAGGGCACTAATGCACATGCAAACAAGTGGGCCCAAACCGGAAGGAAGGTGTCACTAGGTGAGTTTGCTCTGGTGATCAAGCAACTTTTATTGAAATGAATGGGTGGGGATTGTCCTCCAGATAATACATAGTTCAATGATGCACAATACGTACCGAGACAAGACATTGTGTTTGCAAATACATCTACAGTCAGTGTTCAAACAAAAGATCACGGGACAAATCATACCAGTGTACTTTGTCAAATGAGTGCCTGGTATGCAAAGTGCTTACAGGTTGGATGGTCTGAACCCAGTATATTCTAATAATTATTCATGCTATTTTTAATCAGCATCCTGCATCAATTGCAAATTCAATATGAGCTTGTCACTGTGCCATAAGCCAAAGACAATTCCTTATATGAATGTCATATTTGGCAAGCAAGTGTTTCTGATTCTAGCAGAGCACTATGAAGAGGATTTCAATAAACAGCATTAGGCAATCAACCAAGTGACTCAACTAGCATGAAATTAAATTAACTGCTGAGGCGTCACATAGGCTGTTAGTATTATGAACAAGCCAAGACAATGGGATTGAACCACATTCATGAACTGTCACCCATCTCTTTTAGTGCCGTATAATGAAATAAATGTCAAATAGACCGATGACCAATGATTAAGTCGGGAACTGAGAAGTAGCCATTACAACGACTCTCCATTTGAAGTTGATAAATGTCTCTAGATATTCTCACATCCCCATGTAGGATGATCATAAACCCATGTTGTCCTATTCTACAAAGAGTCAAGTCAGTAAACACTTTGATCCTTGACTGGTTTCCTTAAAGGGGTATTTCGCTTTTAAAAACATGTAATTTTATTGTCTAATCTGGCTTTTGTGATCACCCCAGTTACTTGATTCAGTATTTAGATACCGGTATTTGATATTAATTTTATCACACGCCCATATAATTCCTATACAAACCCATTGTAACTTCAAACTCCATTTTATGTTGAAATACTGTATTAATTAAACTCACCTTGGGTGCAAAAATGGCATTATGGGCGGCCTGTAGGTCACAACAAAGTATAAATCAGGTGTTAGTCAAACAGTGCTACCCGCTCTGTAGTACGATAGACAAAAGCCGTCTAAAGATCCATGTTCCATATATGACCAGAGCTGTGAAACCATCAAGCAGAGTGCATCTCATTAACCACAAATGGGAGGACTACTGGACTTCACAAGGTATTCAGCTATACGACAATGACAGTCACATCTCATGTTATGTTATGACACGCAAATGGGAACTGAAAAGTTGTGCCATTTCTTTCCTTTTTATATTGTGATAAATATAGAGGGTATGTGCATGACATCATCATCATACCCGGAAGTTATGCGGGAACGCCTACAGAGTGGCAAAAAACTACTTTCTGGCCTTTACAGCCCATAGATCCAAACAGAAGTTTTATCTGATCGCATTAAACGACGTCGACTCACTTTGCCACTCAATGTATGCATTGTGCATACCCTCTATTGTATTGTGGACTTTGAGAATTCCCTAACCACATTATCCCCAGCATCACTATTCTGGAGCAAACATACCAGATCTACTCTAGGTCACATGTCAAAATATGACATGCCGTGGAGCCTTTAGATCAGCAATGTTTGGCTAAGAAATTTGGTGTAGAGGGGAAAAGGTTAGTAGCACACCTTGTATACCAACATGAAATAGGCCATGCATCAATCTTCATCAACGAAAATCCACAGTCATGCTGTGGTGCTTCTCTAGCATACCGACATATTTTGTAGTTTGTGTGAAGGGTTAGATAGACCTTAATGGTAACGATACAACATATATGGTCAGACAGACCTATGGCAGCAGTGGTACAATTACAGGCAGGGGCAAACAAAGCTTTGCTGGCATCTTTTTTTTTATAGCACAGTTCAGTAAGAATCACAAAGCATGAGGTCTAGGATGTTTGTTGCGGTCTTCTCTCTGGTACTGTGGTATTTTTTCAAGTCAAGAGCAATAACCAAATTTAGCACAGGTACTTGATATGCTACGGTTCGCTTATCAATGGAAAACGATAAAACAGCCTGGAAGCAGTACAGTGTGCAGGGTCACAGACCACAATGAAAACAGCCTGGAAGCAGCACAGTGTGCAGGGTCACAGACCACAATGAAAACAGCCTGGAAGCAGCACAGTGTGCAGGGTCACAGACCACAATGAAAGCTGTACAATGTGCCAGGTCAGCAGTGAACCCTCGCTACAGAGAGACGCCAACCATACACTGAACAAACCTCTGCCACTGCACTGTCTGGTCTGTGTGGCCCCTGATTTACCTCACTCACTGGAAACTAATCAAATTGTGTGTGCAATGCATTATTCTGGATAAATTGACTACTTGCCCTCCTGGTGTGGTAGCAGTCAGAGACACACTGGGAAATCAACTGCCACACACACACACATTCATGCAAATCCTGCAGCATTATTCTTGAATGTCATGGTATACCTTTATGCACCTAATTTAGCCTACAATACCTGAAAAAAATAGCCACTTTGACTTTAAGTAACTTAAGAATTGTGTCTTTGATCATTTCTCTCCCGTGTTAAAAGCATACTACATTCATTCTTGGTTTAATGTTTCCATCTGGATCAGAGTAGAAAAAAAAAAAAAAACTTTTAAATGCCAGAAAATAACAATTGCAACTCACACCAATAACAGCCTAAGGCTATTACCATCAGAATAGCTACTGTTAACATATTGTCAATGTCAACAAACCTGAACCTCAGAGTAAGGTTTCACTTTTTAAAGGAAATCAATCCATCCATGCCCATCTAATTAATTGTATTCACTAACCTGCTCATTTCAATAATGAAGGTGAACAGCAGCGCACCAAGACTGCAATACAGTACAAGCCATAGTTTTAGATATGGAAATAGGTTTGTAAAATGTAAAGCAACACTTTACATAATTATTCTAAAGGATTTTTTAAATAAAGTTACCGACAATAGAGTGTCAGAGGCTTTCAACAAAGATGATTTTGGTTACAACTACAGACCATACATACAAAAAGGAGTCCTGTGGCCTTCAAATGTAACCAACACACCCGACGCTTCCGTTCTCATTTCCTACATTCCGTTTCAGGTCACCTACGTCAATCAAATTACCTAAATCCCTTAAACATAACCATAGATGGTAATAGAGGCAAGGCCCATATAAAACCATGCTTTCTTTATCTAAGGCAGGAGGTCATGTAGATTAATTAATACATTGCATAAATAGTTTCATTTAAAGGAAATGTTACCTTAAGTCTACCAAATAGGTACAACTCAACGTGAGATTGCAACTGTGACATGCTTCATGATATAAATTGTTGTTTTTTTAATAAATCCAGCACCTTACAAGAAAATAGCCTTCCTAAAACAAATGCACGTCCAATGCCACCAAATATGTATGACTTTCCTTATGTAGAGTAGAGACGGATAATTATCCCAGCACCTCTTACTTACGCGATTGCCGTGAAAAATGTTGGAAGGGGAAAACAAAATCAATCACTCAATAACAGATGAACACCTAGAAGTCCACAAGCTAGCATGTCCCATACCTACCCTGCCCCCTCCCTGCCAACACGCACGCACGCACACACACACACACACACACACCACATTGACTCAAATTTCACACTCTTGGCTCCTCCTAGTCTTCCTCCCAGAGCACAACGGCTAAGGAATTTGTCGGTCTTTGTTTAAAAAAGACGAAGGGAAAGGCCAATTGTGCCACCACAGTAGTAATACATAAATAAAATCAAGATTTCAGTCACATCATTTCCAATCCGCGTATATAAAAAGCGCGGTCCAACTATTGATATACCAGCTGAGCTCGATTGTTTCGTGGGGGATCATGGTAAACTTTTCGCCACTTCTTACACGCTTCTTGCCTTAACGCTTAGAGGGCTCAACAATCAATACACTGTACACACAACCAATACAGGATTGTGATTGATATATACTTGATTAGCTGTGGTTAAAAAAAAACAAATAGTGACTCAAAAACACTGAAACCAGCTGAAACAACAACCGATCATACGGGGCAACTGTAGCCCGTGAGTCAGATTGCAGGAATGTTGATGGGAGAAGAGAGGGCAACAAACCCTACAGAGCAGCTGTAAAGTGTAAACACACATCTGCAAAACAAAAATGTAAATGCCGGGTCTTCCTGCGCTTATTGGAGGTTATATTATTAACTAAACATTTACTAGATTAGATAACATGTGCATAATATTATTTAATTGAGTGTCCGTCCTAAGGGTCTTCGAAGACATGCCGTTATAACTAGATTGGCGTTAGACCAAAATGTCCGAGTTCCTGAACAGGGAATCCCCTTGTATTGAACGGAATGATTATTAGTAAATAAACACGAATACATTCATTCAGATTGCTCTATCATGGTGTGTGTTTGTTTGCATTACAGCGAGAGCATGGCTTAAATGGGGCCAATTTATACTACTTTGCCTCGGGGGCCATTCGTTTGAAAACAAAAATGTCGTATCTTCAACTGAAGTATCGACGCAAAAATATGTATGTTATTATCTGTTCTTCTGTCCATCTTTTTATTCGCTCGACATTTTGAATTAAATTCAAACCAGCCCAGGGGCACATACGCACTAGCAGTTAACCCAAATACATCGATAGGCTTCCGAGGAATTTGAACGCAATTCAAGTTAACAGGTAGATTTTTCTTTTGAAAATTACGCGGAAAAAAGACGTCCCCTCATACTTAACATAACAGAAGACGACCAAACTGGACCAAGTATTAAAGATAATAAAGTATTTATTGTCCACTAGGCGGTGGCTTGGTGAAATATTTGCCATTAAAAACCAGCTGCTGGCTTGACGCCCCCCCTCACAGAGCAGCGTAGATTCCAATCCTCCTGCGATTCAGACTGAGCTCGAAATGTGGAAGAACTAGCAAGAAGAAAACGAGTTAAAAATGACAACCGCCGGGGATGATATGTGATGATATAGCAACAGGCCTACCCTTGTCAAAATCGTGGTCCCAAGTCCGTCCCGCTCGGATAGTGAAGAATAAAAAGCACGTCTGGAGGAATGGATATAAAAGGGAGAGAAATGTGATCGCGGCGTCAGCGAGGAGCTCTCATCCACTGCCTCTGGCTTCCAGCTCTCACACCACCAGTAAAAAGAGTTAAGATGGCGGCGCGCTCTTATAGACCGCAGTACTCTTCTCCAAGCCAGTAGTATCCCACCGCGCAACGACACGAATTAGAACCAGCTTGTCAGAATTGTGAGTGTGAGTGAGTGCTGTGTGCTTGTGCTGTGCCCCTGACCCCCCCACCGCCTTTCATTTGTAGTAACAGACCTTGAGAACAGCAACAGACCGTTTCATTTGTTGAAATGCATGATTATATTAATACAATTATATACGTCTATCTGTGTTGTTAATATTCATAATGTTAGTGTGTGCTCGTGAGTATCAATACACAATTGAACGAGGTTCCGGCAGACCACAAAAAGGAAATCAGAATATGAACCCCATTCAGATCGTATATGGTTTCACCGCGGCCCATATTTGAGCAAATCAATTAATTGGACTATTTGATTGTCTTATTGTGGGGCACAATAGGCTACAGTACACCATAACGTTTCCCACTTGAGCCACTTAAACATTAGGGAGTTTTGTGTTTTTGTTTTTTGTTTTCTTAGCAATGTCACTTGTTTAATTATCCTGCATAATTCTGGGACCGAGCCAAGGCTACCTGCAACCTGTACCTGCCTGTATGAGTTCTCTCTCCTGAGGCTGATTGGATGAATTTGGTATCCCAACCTGAACATGTATGTTTTGTTTTGTAGCCTATTGGTTTACTATAATGATATGAGGAGATGGGTGCACCCCTCTTACTGAACACAAGTTCTATAGTATAGGCTATCTATAGCCTACCAATGATTGCATTGGGACTATATAGAGATATTTAAGAGGCCTATACATAAAAAAAATCACACCCGTGTGAAGTGAGGGGCGCTCTTATACATCATAATACATCATCTCATTCCACCGATTCTGGCCAATTAGAATTTGCGTCCTCATCTTCGTCTTCAATGTTCGTGTTTATGCAATGTTTGTGTTTACACAAACACTCAAAGCTGGCCATTCATTGTCAATGGCATTTAATGATTGTGTTGGGACAAACACTCAAAGCTGGCCATTCATTGTCAATGGAATTTAATGTTTGTGTTAGGACAATGTTTGTGTTTACACACACCCTCAAAGCTGGACGTAGGAGGGGCTAGTGCCCCTCAAAAACCGTAGGCTACTACTGGCTACCTTTATAGGCTCTGTTCCATTTCACAGAGCCAAAAAGGTGTATTTCACACAACTATAACCACAGTACAAATTCAATGGAGATCAAAAATAGTAGAAGCACATATGAAACCCCTTGCTAGATTGGAAGTTGTAGTATTAATGGAAACGTTAAAACCCAAGGACATAGGGGGCTCATTGATAGCCTCTTTTATGATGAGAAAATCGAAACAATTTGAAGTTCATGTTGCAAATAACATTGTGTCACCTGCATCCTTAAGCTGTGAGCTTTATCTTGTTTATCACTTACTACCGAATGCTGAATGTATGTATGTTCTGCAATGTCCTGTTTCTACTAGTCCTATATGTAGAATATGTAATGTATCAGTTATGCGTTAACCACACTTGACCCGTAGTGTCCCTATTCTGGGGGCGAACATTCACTGAAAATTGCAGAGCTACAACTACAAGCCCACAAGACGTTGTTTGGTTGTTTATGGCGAAGATAACTGTCAGCAGCAATTGTTTGGGTTTAGGGATGCACAGGGGTGTGTGTGTGTGTGTGTGTGTGTGTGTGTGTGTGTGTGTGTGTGTGTGTGTGTGTGTGTGTGTGTGTGTGTGTGTGTGTGTGTGTGTGTGTGTGTGTGTGTGTGTGTGTGCGCGCGTGCGCTGTTCTGTTCTGTTCTGTTTCCTTTTCTTACTTTCCTCAACACTTTGTTCTACTGTACCAAGTCCTGAACTGTTTTTAATTAATTATACTTACTGATTGTATCAAGACAAGACAGTATATGAAAAGCTTCATCACTTTTGTACCTGCATTACAGCTTAAATGATGCACCTGTTTCGGCATCAGCTGGTATGGATGGTTATTGGTATAAAACATACTGTATCCCTGTTTGTGTGTCCCTGTTTGAGTTGTCATTACACCACCACAACTAAAACAGTGTCTTTAGAAACCTGGCAATTGCATGTTTCTTATATGCCTGTTCCAGTTTTCCAGTCCTGAGATCAGACAAACTTTTTTATGAGAACACAAAAAACAGTACATATCTAATCTAACCCTTTAAAAATGTCTTCGTCTGATTGTATAAACATTAGCTGGCAATTGCATGTTTCTTATATGCCTGTTCCAGTTTTCCAGTCCTGAGTTCAGACAAACTTTTTTATGAGAACACAAAAAACAGTAAATAATCTAACCCTTTAAAAATGCCAATGTTTTTCATTCGCTGTTCAAGGTATCAGACCTGTCTATTTTCTCACTTGTAACTTGATGTGAAAAGTGCAGTGTGTCCCCTTGTTTTTACCATGCTACATTGGTGATATCACATAGTATACAAACCTCAGTGTAAACTCACCAGTCACCACTTGACCTGGATTCTTTTCAGGGAACAGAATGGGTAAGACTTCATGATAAATGTGTGTGTTGACTGTTGACTATTGATGTAGTGCTGTTGAGCAGAAAGTTGATGGTTTGAGTCCAGACTCCAGGCTGTAGTGACTAGTGATGGTCGCACCAGTAAGAGGTGTGCTTTTCTTTTACCACATAATAGGGATTCTAGGATTCATGTTCTTAAACACCATACTGCTTTGTATATGGTTCTTTTAGGATCTCCCCTCAACTCTTCCAGCGATGTCACCAGGAGGTTCTGAGTTGATGTCAGCATACACGGTAGGCTATGTTGTTGTCTGAACCGAGTGACCTCTCTGCTGCACAGAAATAGCTACCTGCCAATAACATGATTGCTGAAGATAAATGTGTTATGTTTTGACATTTATATTTTGATATAATATATAATATTTTGTTTCTCTATGGTGAATTATGCAGATTAGGTCCCTTTCAAACTGCCAAAGTGATGATTTCATATCCTATTCCTTAGCTCATGCTACATGGAAAGATAGCCAAAGTTAGGCTGCCGGACAGCACAGTGAATGCTGGAGAGCACCTCACATGACAGAACCTTGTTAACACATGCCATTCGGAACATTTATAAACCTTCGCAGGACGGTGTCACACTTGCTAGCCAACAAGAACAAGTGAACCCGTCATATACAAATTAGGCTTTACTGTCACTACTTTGATGTGTAGAGATTCCCCTGTTGTCTGCAGGGATGGATAGAATCCCCCCCTACTGTAGGTTTATTCACAAAACAGTAAACAGGAGGGGTATTGGTGTAGAGACCTGGGGATGACGGTCAGTGGTTAACTTGGAGTAATTGTTTAATGTTGGGTTTATAGGGATGCACAGATGCTATATCTTAAGATGTGAAAAGATTCATCACTTTTAGGGATGCACCGAATGGGAAATGATTGGCCGAAACCGAATATAGAAAACAGAATAGCCGAATATGATTAATATTATATATAATTAATTTATTTATTTTACCAGTTTTTATACCATTGCTGTCATGGCCGTACAGGACCCTTCTCTGAGCAATGAGGGTTTGACATTATACTCAACTGCTTGCAATATTACTGAACAAGGAACTGAAATGTAGTAGTTGTAAGTCACTCAGGATAATGTTGGGTGCATAACTAAAATGTACATATTTCAGACAAATAGGGCATGAAAACATGAATACAAAAGTGTAAAACAAATTAATGAAAATAAGAACAATTCAAAGCAATTATTTATGTACTGAAACTTTCTTTATATGATTATATCAAATGTAGTTTTGTAACTTCTTTATACATTTTATCATGGCAAAATGAGAGGGCAAATGAGTTGGCAAAACATATCTCTTTTAGAACATAGACAAACACGTCTTAAGCGAATTCTGCCAAGATACAGTATAGACATAACAGGAATACTATCTATCTATACTATAGATAGATAGTATTCCTGTTATGTTACCTTGTCAATAACAGATCTAGGTCCCAGTTGGTGTGTAACACGAATGACAATGTTGACAATATGTTTACCAGTAAATGAAATAAATAGGTGAGAAAACAGGAGTTTCAGGTTGTAGAAATCATGGCCATTTATTGAGGCAAATAAAAAGACATGCCGTTAAAAGCGGTGAATACTTTATTTCATGCAAAATAGCACACAGTGCCCATATTTATTTTACGGCTAAAATGTTGTCGTGTCGTTTTGCTCTGTGGAGGAAAAAGTGGCATCACTTCAGTACGTTTTCTGCATTAGATTCAATACTTTAATCATAAAAAAAATAAAATCTGGGCCACTGGCCGTGCATTATTGCCAGATTCCCAAGGCAGGATTAGCACGCCACACAAACACAGATATCTGCTGTTTAACAATGAGGGTCAGGTCTGATGTGCTTCATCACAGAGAGAAACAAAGGCCTGTCAGTTCTGGCCCATACATGGTTAAAAACATGGCATTTGTGTTTGATCCTGGGTAAATCCTGGCAGAGATTAGTCCATAAAGCATGTGAAATAGCTATCCAGCAGGCCGGTTGCTGCTGTGTCCCTGAACACACTGCACACAGCGCGGCTCCCCGCTGGCCTGATGCTACAACACTGAGTTGAGATGAGATGCAGTGCCGAGGGGAGACTCCTGTTCCATCTCTCCTGCTGTCACCTATACCCATGCACAGGCCATTATGTATTTCATTATTTGTATAGTCTTTAAACCTATTTCATTAAAGGACCACTTCACCACTTTTCAACCTATGTTCATATAATAGGTCCTCACTAATAATCATGATAAAATGGCACAAGAAAGAAACTGCAGGCTTTCTAGTCATGAAAAGTTGCAATGCGAAAATGGAAGCCATCGTTCTCACGATAATAAAAATCAAAACATTTTTGTAAAAAAAAATCTGCTTAACAATGACTGTCACTGTGGGCGTGGACAGGCTGATACCACAGCCCTCCTATGAGACATAGACTGAGTAGAAAAAAATAGTGCCATTTTATCATGAGTAGGCCTATTAGTGAGGACCTATTATATGAAGATAGGTTGAAAAGTGGTGAAGTTGTCCTTTAAGTATTAGTAACTATAAATTGTCTAGTCAATGTTTACTGTGTGGCACATTTTATGCAAGAAAACATTGTATTGTATTACATTACAGAATATAAAAATAACATATTAACAAAATATTACACAAGAAAAATACAAAAACTGCTCTTACAACGCAGTCCATACAAAATAATATAAAAAACAATACTCAACGAAGGTATAATCATATACAAATAAAATAATTTGATCAAATAAAGTGAGAAAAGCTCACAATCTGTGATACACATACTGTTTTCTCTTTCTCTCTTTGCTCTCTCATACACACATGCACATACGCTATGCTCTCTCTCTCTCTCTCTCTCTCTCTCTCTCTCTCTCTCTCTCTCTCTCTCTCTCTCTCGCTCTCTCTCTCTCTCTCTTTCTCACCTTGACAGGGAGCCCATAATTATCCTGACTACTGCATGCACTCATGAAGCATTCTGTATGATTCATGGGGGAAGTGTGTGTGTGTGTGTGTGTGTGTGTGTGTGTGTGTGTGTGTGTGTGTGTGTGTGTGTGTGTGTGTGTGTGTGTGTGTGTGTGTGTGTGTGTGTGTGTGTGTGTGTGTGTGTGTGTGTGGATGACACACACACACACACACACACACACACACACACACACACACACACACACACACACACACACACACACACACACACACACACACACACACACACACACACACACAGTGTCTCTGAAGAGTTTCCTTCAGACCCAGGAAGCTCAGGTCACATCAATACTTACCAACTTTGCTCTTATTGGCTGCACTCAACTCACTGTGTGTGTGTGTGTGTGTGTGTGTGTGTGTGTGTGTGTGTGTGTGTGTGTGTGTGTGTGTGTGTGTGTGTGTGTGTGTGTGTGTGTGTGTGTGTGTGTGTGAAAGAAAGAGTGGAATAAGCATGATTTGTGCTTATGCCTCGATGCTTCTTACAGTAGCCTATGTGATCCATTGAGAGAGAGAGAGAGAGAGAGAGAGAGAGAGAGAGAGAGAGAGAGAGAGAGAGAGAGAGAGAGATGTCTCTCTCCCCTGGGACATAGGGATTTCTACTGCATCCTTTGTTCTTTGAAAACAACTCTCCAACACAGAGAGAGAGAGAGAGAGAGAGAGAGAGAGAGAGAGAGAGAGAGAGAGAGAGAGAGAGAGAGAGAGAGAGAATGATCCGAGGGTTGAGGGGTGTGGCTCCTTTATCTCACAGTGAAAGAAGGTGGAAGGATGAAGCTATAGACAGGGTAGTCAAAACACACACACTGCGGTAGAGGTCACAAGATTATACTAATACTTGCACTGGGGCGACAAACACTCATCTGCGTCATGCAGAATCCACAGTGCTAATATGATCGTGCAGCGAACACGTTTTGAAATGACCACTAAGGATTCTGCTGTTTAGCATCTTTCCACATTGTCAGTGAATTGACCCATATCTGATATGACACACGGTGTGGGAGCAGGTCTGTACAGCACATAGATAGGAATGAGCTTAACTAACCCTGCAGTGCAGACTAGGCAACCCTGCACTCCTGCAGGACTTGCGATGAAGCGCATGGACTTACACAAGCACTCGTCCGGGTCTGCACGTTTTAATTTGCAGGAGTGATTCAATTTGTCCCTCTGTTGAGCATCAAGCCCTTCCACCCACAACTGGCTGAAGCGTGTTGGACTTCTATCCATGGACTTACAGTACAGGACTCAGGATGAAAATAATAGATCTACAATTTCAGGCCGTGATGTGACGTGTGACACCGGCATACAAGTATAAATCGGATATTAAACAATACCATAGACAACAGGCAGATACAATTAGACAGATGACTGTGACACGTCTAGTCGTCTACTATGTGTATGTTATGTGCAGGTGTTGTGAGTTCTGCTCTGAGAGTGTAAGAATTGACCGGGCCATAAGTGTACACACAGAGTACGGACAGTGTGGTGTGAGGAAGACATGCCTGCATGGGACAAGGCCCGGTAAATGTAAACATGGGTCTAAACACCTGCAACACCAACAGACAGGAGTACATTTTCAGCTACCAACAGTGTGTTGGTCCAAAATGTCCAGTGCTGTCGCAATCCATAGGCATTGTATCCATCATTCATCATTCTCCAGTCCTGATCGGCTGACACGTGACGGCACACAACACATAACATTTCAATGGATCTAAATGCATTAAAAGACACAGTAAACCTGTCTGTTACTGATTGTTTGTATTTATGTAATGCCATGTTCTACGGTCTGTACGCACACCTAACTCACTCATTCAACCTAGTCTAGGCAAACATAGGTGTTTGCAGTTGAGTTTATCATGGATTACGTGCTTGAATGCAGTTCACGAAGAAGACAGGGGGTTATTGGATACAGAGAGTTGTAAGAGGATACAATATAGGGTATTGTGTTTAGGTCTTGGTTGGAGGGGTTTCACATGAGACAGACAAAAAATAGAGTAGGATTAGAACAAGTGGCACATGTAATCCCATATTGGAAACAATGTTGAGAAGACTTGGAACAGGATAGCTGCTGTCACATAGCCTAGTGTGTTGCACTGTGTCTGACAAGGTGCAGTGGTCAAGATGCACAACACATAGTTCACACTTGAAGCTGAAGGCTTCTAGGTTTTTAATCCTGTCTCCTATTTATATTACATATACTATATGTCTCAATAATATATAAAAGATGCTTCAACATTTGTGTAATATATCCTGATAGTAATCATTGTTTTTTTTCTTTTAGGCCCCCCCCCCCCCAAAAAATCACTTACAATATATATTTAACCAAAAAAACATCCCTTACCCTATGAAAATAAATGATTCATAATATGTGCATTCAGTTTCAGACCATGCCTGAATCCGACAGACAAAGAGGTGCCTCACTGTCTTAAGTGGCAGACATATAACAGGGAAACGAGTGACAGAGGAGAGTAAGGGATGGCAAACCACAAGCCGAGAGAGAGAGAGAGAGAGAGAGAGAGAGAGAGAGAGAGAGAGAGAACGATACATGCTATAAAGGCCAGGGTTGGACTCAACATTACGGATACCATAGCTCAACAGAAATGTTTTATTACTTTTATTTTAAACACCACATGTAAATACAATGATTTAACAAAATGTGTTGGAATGGATTATCATCTCTGGTGGCCTTGTCAGTCACATTTGGATTAAATGTCACACTGTGTGGCCGTATGACTGACTGACTGGCTGGCTGGCTGGCTGGCTGACTGGCTGGCTGGCTATCTGACTGACTGACTGACTGACTGACTGACTGACTGACTGACTGACTGACTGACTCGCTGGCTGAATGGCTGGCTGGCTGACTGACTGACTGACTGACTGACTGACTGACAGATATCACTGATAACAGATATCACTGTCATGTTTTCATGTATTTGACTTGCTGCAGTGCTGACAGATAAATGCAATTTTAAGTCAGCAATACCAATAAATGTCAACCACTTATGCCATCTGTGCTTATACTTATAGTCATGTATGTTAATCAAATATTTAGCAGGATTAGAAGATTAAGCATGCTAACCCTGTTGCAAAATAGGCAAACCATCACCAACATTTACTACAGGAATCAGTGTGGAATAATATTTCTGTCCAAAAACCCAAATAAATCACATAGGCAATAAACTAGTATAGGCACATTTGTTTATTGAAAAGAAAGAAAGAAAGAAAGAAAGAAAGAAAAATCACAATGTGAATAAAAACGCAATAAAAACAAATTGTCAGTGTAAAAATAAGTTTGGAGTCAATCATCTGGCAGGATGTTCAGCCAACTACAAGCACTGACTAGACCACATTAAATGTGTTCAATAACCTAATGGATATATATGACAATTAATACACAGTAGGCTATATTTCCATTGCTGTTTCCAGTATACAGCAAAACATTAAATCATGGTTAGCTGATGAATGTTATCATAAAAAATATGTTCTTTTCCATCACAGGTATAATGTTAATGCATACTATGTCAGTATCATACTTATATCTTAGTTAATTAACACCACACTGTGTTACTTGCAAATAATGCAGCTGCTTGCAAAATCCTGTTAAATAGAGGGTATACGCGCAGTGAATAAAGTGAATGGCAGATCGAGTGGCAAAGTGAGCGACAAAGTGAATTTAAGGTTGTTTAAAGTCATTTAATGCAATCAGATAGGATTTTTCTGTTTTGATGTATGGGCTGTCAAGGCCAGAAAGTCATTTTTTGCCACTCAGTAGGTGTTCCCGCATAACCGGGTATGATGATGATGTCACGGCGCATACCCTCTATAAACTCTTTCTTTCCATAAAAAAAGAAAATAATAGTTATAGCATGCATACCCTAACTAATTTCACGTGCATGAAATGAGGAAGTACAGTGCACGTCCACAATACATTGGCTACCGTTATAATTAAAAATGAAGGCTCCACTCCTGCATCGTTCAAGTTTGTATTTACCGTAGTTGAATTAGTCCCTCTCACCACTGACAAAAAGCAGGAACGGCCCTTTAATCAGTAGCTTACAGAGAACAGCAATGTGACAGAAATACACAGAGTATTGTTGAGAGGCCTCATCACCCAGCTTACCTCTCTAATGCCCACACACGCATGCATGGCACACACACACACACACACACACACACACACACACACACACACACACACACACACACACACACACACACACACACACACACACACACACACACACACACACACACACACACACACACACACACACACAGAGACACACACACACACAGAGACACACACACACAGTGGTATTATTGTGTATGGTCAAGTAGAACAAATTGAAGTGCTACAATGCAGCCAAAGCTAACAGGAGTGAATGGAGCTGATAATGTTCTCGTTCAGAGTTCAAGGTTCATTTAGCTTTTAAAACACATCAAAATGCACTCTAAGCCCTTGTACTCCTACACCACTCAATCTGTGCTCTCAAACAGTTTCACGGTCCAGCATGTAATTCCTGTTTCAGACATTTTGAGGCATCTGGCTTTCAGGCTTTGTTCTGCCGCTAAATATGTCCTATGTCCTCTATAAGCTAGCTTTATCTATACATCCTTCTCCTAGTTCTTCCCCTAATGACACCATTTCTCCTCATGAAAGACATCAATAAAGTTCTTATCTCGTCTAATCTTAGTATAGTCCCATAATTCTCTGTCGTTGTTGGTCATTCAAGATGATCATAAAGCTGAATGGATCCTGCAATACCAGGCAGATATCTTATCATATCATATCACACACACACACACACACACACACACACACACACACACACACACACACACACACACACACACACACACACACACACACACACACACACACACACACACACACACACACACACACACACACGCACACGCGCGCACACACACACACACACACACACACACACACACACACACACACACACACACACACACACACACACACACACACACACACACACACACACACACACACAATATATATATATATATCAGATTTAAAGTTTTATATTTTGATAAATTCAAAGACATTCCTTGTCTTTAACCAAGGCCTACTGTATCACTGAGGGCCCCTATAAGCCGAGGGCCCCTGGGAATCTTCCTTCCTATTGTTATTTTCCTACATGTGGAATATATCTACACTTGCTGCATGTATTCACAATGTGACCATGATCAGCTCCACCCATTCCACCTGGTTCTCATGGGAACATCTTTGTAAACACCCCTCCTGTTTGGCTGCGAGAAGCTCCACAGCTCTGTGACCCAGTGAAAGGTCCATGTTCAAAACACTTCTGTTATAAAAGCGTTGACAACCACATACTGTATGCATATATGCCAGTCAAATACTTTGTTTGTTTGTTTGTCATGTTTATTTCGAATATTCCGATAAAAACAGAAACAATTCTTAGCATGCATCACAAAGAAAAACAAATAAAATATAGCAAAAAGATACAAAAAGACAAAGAAAGAACTTTATTGTCCTGAAGGAACTTTGTCTTGCTATACAGTTATAAGAATACAAATTACACTGGATTGGAGTGCACGTATTACAAATAATAAATAACAAACATGTCACAGTTTCTTCTTCAATATCTGGGCTAACAAATTGAGAACAATTGGGTTCATGTGCGCAGAACCTCTCAGCTCAGCTCAGCGATTTACTGGCAGCCCATTGATCTGAAAGTCAGTCTTTTCTAATGAAATGAACTAAAGGGAGTTAGAATTAAAGAAACAAATAAAGTGGAGGTAATCTGAATTGTACAGAGCATGTAGAACAACACATGGATCCATACTTAGTCTATACATTCCTAAATTGTCTGCAATTATCACATAAGTGATGAAGTCCTTTGAAGTTTATTATTAGTTGCTCATATTTGTTACCAAATAGCATACATTTATTTTTCTCACAAAAATACATTCAATACATCTGGGTTAAATACGGAATCCTAAAACCTTATGAAGATGAGCTTGTTGGCCTATGATTACCCACATGGATGCCTGCTCTGGTATGTACAGTACACTAGACTTAAATAAAGGACTCCTATCGATGTTGAACATACGCTACCTTCCTTACGCATTTGACCTTCAACCTTTTAAACATTCTGATCAATTCCCCTAGTTTCGTGACAGACAGACAGACAGACAGACAGACAGACAGACAGACAGACAGACAGACAGACAGACAGACAGACAGACAGACAGACAGACAGACAGACAGACAGACAGACAGACAGACAGACACTATTACTTTACTCAGCCTGCATGCACTGCTGCATGAAGGATACAAATGAAATGTGGTATTTATGTTGACATTAGGTTCCTATATGTTATGAGCTTAACCATCATGCTGGTTATGATTAATCAACAGTCTCAGCTTAATGTAATGTACAGTAAGCAAAGTATAAAGGAGCTATGGAAATTGGATTAAAAAAAGATTACATTATGATTAGATTATTATCTCAGTCTGTTACTGACAGTTTACACACATCTGCTGCTTGTTTATCATCTGAATTTATAATTGGAATAGAATAGAGTAAAAATTGCTCAGACAGGGGGAAACTTGCTATAAGATAAGATATAAATATAGCCAGGCAAAGGACAACAAAACAGAGCTCTCGGTTCACATTTACAAAACAGAGTGAAAGATAGTGCATCTCTTGATGGACCATCGGTGTCAATTTCAGGTTATTTGCTAATCTGTAATTGCAGCAAATTGTAATAGAGTGATTCATTGGTAACCACTTTACTGTGTGCTGGAACGTGTCAATTTCACAGCACCTGATCAGATTAGTATGGTGGCAGGTGTTTGTGTGGTGATATTGTATTAGACTGCTTTATTTTGCCACAAGTTTAACATTAAATTATCTATTAACTTCATAGCAGATTTGATGTTGAATGAACATTAAATGCTTTCACTCTAATTTGAGACATTCTTTTGCATAACAGAATGTTAGAATCGCTTACTCTTTTAATTACTCAATATAAATGACACTTTGTTAAAAGCATACTATCCTATAATTTACAATATCCTCATTATCATTCAGTAACATATCACAGATTATGCTTTCTGTGGTTAGTATTTAATTCTCGCAACACTGTAGATTGTAAATGTTTGTACAGGCCATTGGCAATATGAGCATGCAGATCTTTGTTTCACACCAAGAAAGTTATAGGGCTAATTTAATATGTTTGATAGTATGGTTTGGCAGACTATATATATATATATATATATGTATATATATATATATATATATATATATATGTGTGTGTGTGTGTGTGTGTGTGTGTGTGTGTGTGTGTGTGTGTGTGTGTGTGTGTGTGTGTGTTTGTGTGTGTGTGTGTGTGTGTGTGTGTGTGTGTGTGTGTATATATATATATATATTTTGTTTTTTAACATGCACCAACATTTACATTTAATTAAATACAGTTACAACTTTTAACTACATGTATATTGTGTGCTAGATAGCAATTTGCACCTTGCACCAAAGTGATGCTAAAGCATTAATACATTTACAACAGTGGTCCGATGCGGCGATGCATCACCGATCTTTCTACATTAGTCAGAAGTGAACGTTGACCCAGCTTAAATTGCATTCATCACAATTTACAAAGTGGACAATGTCTTTCTTTAAAGGATCCCCACTCTACTATTGTGAGCCTGTAGTCTCTGTTGTAAACAAAGCATGCTGCTGCCGTCTAACCGCCCGCCTTCATATAATCCATTTGACTGCACAATGGAGGAGAGGCCGACCGATCCGCCCAACACATTCTAATCACTTCACCTTTTCAAAAAGGTCTTTTTTCTTTTCTTTTCTTTTTTCTTGAGGCGGTGCTTCATTCAACTGATCATTTCTGAGGAGACAACAATATTTGAAATATGTAAACATAAAATAGAACAGAAAAAGACATTGATTGGTCGCCTAGTTGGCTGATAAATCGTCACGGTGTCCTCTTTCTCTCTCCCTTTACATTAACAATAGCCTATCACTCTCTCTCCTCATCTCTATCTATCTATCTATCTATCTATCTATCTAGTATCTATCTAGTATCTATCTATCTATCTATCTATCTATCTATCTATCTATCTATCTATCTATCTATCTATCTATCTATCTATCTATCGCGCATGCACACACACACACACACACACACACACACACACACACACACACACACACACACACACACACACACACACACACACACACACACATACACACAGAGAACAAGGTCTTGTCCTTAAGGCAATTTAGAGGACAATATATAGGCCTAAAGGTTAAATGTTTTGGTATTTAAAAACAAATTATGGTATTAATGCGACCATTTGAAAAATGCTACTGATACCCAAAACAATGTTAATTGCCAACCACGACCCAAAACGAAACAACAAATGGCATGGTTTAAAAATCAAGTCACAAATTCATAGTGTTTAGGAAATATGATGTCAGTTTATTAAATAAAACTGGTCTACTAAATATAAAACAAAAATACTTGGCCATGGACAAAAATATACAAATCAAGTTT
>NC_136811.1:41415978-41433478 GCF_951216825.1 Electrona antarctica
TCTCCCATCGTCTTGTCTTCTCTCCCCCCTCCTCTCTCTCTCTCTCTCTCTCTCTCTCTCTCTCTCTCTCTCTCTCTCTCTCTGTCTCTCTCTCTCTCTCTCTCGCCATGTCTCTGCTTCTCGTCTCCAGAATATTGTGAGATGCAGGTTTTGAATGAATCCGGGAACTAGAATTTTAATGACTGTTTTCTCCTCCTTACCGCCTGCTTACTGCCTACATAGAGTCTGCCTTGATGGAGGCTTTGAAAAAGAAATGCACGCACGCACGCATGCACGCACGCACGCACGCACGCACGCACGCACGCACGCACGCACGCACGCACGCACGCAAACACACACACAAACACACTCACAATCCTCATGCACACTCTGCTGCAACATTATAGTATAGCGTACCAGATTTGAATAGCTGTCATGATGACATCACCTATAGCGTGCTGCTATAACACTACTTCAGTTTCACTTGGGTTGGTAATTGGTTGGTAGTTTGCTAATTTACAGTGGTGTGAAGTAACCAAGTACATATAGGCCTATATGTACTCAAGTACAATTTTCAATAGTTTTACTTCTACTGCACTAGATCTCAGAAGTGAATATTGTACTTTTACAGTACTCAATACTTTACCAAAGTAATACATGTGAGTACTTCTTCACCTCTGCTGGATTCAATGTAATATAATTTTTTTTATCAATATTATGGATCAACCTCAACTAGAGAGTGGAAACTTGATTGAGATAGGTAATCCAGCACTCTAAATACCATTGCATTTATTTATGTATTAATCATTTTGTACATATAAGTAAAAGTATCAATACTGCAATATAGAAATACTGTGTTACAAGTAAAAGTCTGGAATTCAAAATTTAAAAGTACAAAAGTATTGGTATCAAAATGTACTTATACCAAAAGTAGAAAGTACTCTTTATGTCCCATTTCACAAGTTTTCAAATGTGTAACATGTATACGAATCCCTTGAAAATAGCAGATCTACAGTGAGCTTGTATAGTCAGATCAGCTTTAGATCTACTTTGTAGATTTGAAATCTACAAAGTAACTAGTAGTAACTAAAGTTTTCAAATAATTGTAGTGGAGTAAAAACAAAGTAGCCTACTGAAAAATTGGAAATACTCCAGTA
Source organism: Electrona antarctica (assembly GCF_951216825.1). Taxonomy (NCBI): domain Eukaryota; kingdom Metazoa; phylum Chordata; class Actinopteri; order Myctophiformes; family Myctophidae; genus Electrona; species Electrona antarctica. The sequence continues at coordinate 41,417,115 of NC_136811.1, forward strand.
ACAATTAAAGTAAAATAAAAGACCTCAACATTTTACTGAAGTACAGTACTTAATAGTTACTTTACACCACTGCATGGTAACTAGCATAAAACATGTAGACACTTTGTAGATCTACAGCAGAAGTCGACTGACGTAGCGAAATAGAGGGCAATTATCTGAGCCACACCTGGTGGTGTGCGCTATGATGTGTAAAGTATGTGAAGTAGTTTCTCACCTGTTTGCTGGTCTTAATGTCTGATAGACAGACAGATTGAGGTCTAGACAAGAAGCAGACCTCACGCTTCCCTCACACACACAGGGCAAAATATAGGGCATCGTTTGAAAGCACGCAGCTCACCTCCCCATGCAACTAGGTTTAAAACAAAACAAAACCTCAAAACCTCCAAAAAAGAATGGCTGGACACTGAAAAATAGTCTACGGTTTGGAGCGGCCTGTCAAAAGGAATGCAAAAGAAAGCTTAGAGACAGAGAGAGAGAGAGAGAGAGAGAAACCGAAGGAGTAAAGAGGAGACATGCTAGCTCCTCAGTGATCCACTTTAGAGTTGAGGGTGGCAGCGACAGATGCAGCGCGTTATTGAGTGGGGTTTTAGGGTGAGGGGGCACCCTAAAATCTCCCCTGCTGTGTGTGTGTGTGTGTGTGTGTGTGTGTGTGTGTGTGTGTGTGTGTGTGTGTGTGTGTGTGTGTGTGTGTGTGTGTGTGTGTGTCAGCAGGGAGGAGATCAGGGAAGGACGCCACACACAGCAAGGGGCCATTAGACATGCTTGGGTGACCCACATAAAAGACATAGGCCTACACGTGCACGCACGCACGCACGCACGCACGCACGCAAGCACGCAAGCACGCACGCAGCCACGCACGCAGCCATGCACGCACACACACATGCACACGCACACACACACATGCACACTCACGTGCACACACGCGGAGGCATGATGTGCCTTGATAGCCATAGAGATGTGGTCATTGTAACATGGTTTTCACACCACTGGTTCAATGGGCCTCAATTCAAACTGCTCCAAATCCTACATTCAATACATCTGGTGTTGCTGGTGAGTTCTTTGTTTTCATTTCAAAGTGCAGGCTATAGGCCAATGTGTTGTGTTACATTGTAGCACTTCAATAATGCTTTTCAAAACACTGACTGCATGGAGTTTAAGGTTTGGGCGTGTGAAGCTGCCTGCATGGTTCAGGAGCAGACACATCTGCACATTCTCACTCCCAACTCCTCACATAATGGACACTTCGCAAGGACCTCTTCGTATCATTTTGTTTTCCCAAACAGTGGGTCGGGATGAATTCTGTACTGGCCATATATGGAGCGTGTCTTGAGTGTGCAGGGTTTGATGAGGTCAGATCAACATACGGAATGTCAGAACAGGTCAGCTCCATATATGGAGATCTAAGGGATTGAGGTTTGAGGTCAGATGTAGAGATGCTGGCCGGCTCCATATATGCAGATCTAGGTGATGATCCAGTCTTCTCCATGTATCATACATGGAGAAGAATGGATCATCACCTAGATGAAGATCTACCATACATCATGTATGGTTATCCAGGGTTAGATGAGGTCAGTGTCGTGATCTTCATATATGGAGATGGCCATATATGGTGGCCAGATATATGGAGGTGTGATGTCACGAGGCGTGACCATATATGGAGGTGTGGGGTGAATAACTAACTAACTGACAGACGGGAGATGCAGTTAGTAAAATGAAATGTTAAAACGGCTTGCCACCTGTAGGCCTACTTGTCTGATGGACAAGTGCCTCTGAGACCTTAGTGTCAACCCCAATAGTATAACTGACGAAGTGATAAAATTGGACACGGTAGACAGCAGACGGTATTACATGTTAACAAATGTAAACAAAGATACGCTCCAAATGCATTTAAATCCCCCATGCACATCACTTCACCACTCCAACTGGCCTATTCCACATGGTGGTGGTGCCAGGAAGTGTTCACATTACTCACGTCACGTGGTTTAGATTGGCAAAGCTTTCTCTCGTGAGACTTGACTTTCGTTGTCCAGAATGATAACGATCGGTTTAAACCATTCATGCATGCATGTATCTGTCGTCAATCTGAAAATCACAAGACCTGTGTCTGATCTTGGACAATTATTTGCGATTTTGCTTACAAAATCACACTGAGACAATTTCTTACCAGCTCAAAATGGCTCAAAGCCAAAGGCGAGCTGAATATTATGCTGAAGCTGCTAACAGTGATACATTCTGTTTACCATTGGGAAATAAAGTCCAAACAGTCCTTCTGACTTCTGAACAGAGTTCGGACAGCGTAGCCCTTAATAATAACATCACTCAGAACTTCGGATGTGTCTCACAAAATTCCGGATGTTTTTGTACCCCCGAGATGTTTTGTCCTATCCAAAGAATGTTTGGACAGAACATCTTAAGTGACAGTTCAGACGTTCAAGGGAGGATGTATTTATTTTTGTTTCCACATTCAGCTGATTCATTCTGCCTGCAGTGAAAGCATCGATTGTTTTGAAGAGACATTGGCTGAGGAGAGGTACTAGTCTCACGAGGCAACCTCCAGAAGGTACAAACACCTCTTAAATTACTCTATAGTGACCATGAATGATGAAACACATCAACATCGTCACAAGACAGCAAAACCTTCATATCTCTGCGACACATTTCCCACAGCAGGTTGTAGGAATTAACCTGACTCCGCCAGATGGGGCAGCAGAGAGTACACTGGGTTCCCCCCTCCCCATCTCTGCTGCCCCATCTGGCGGAGTCAGGTTATGTAGGAATAGCTAGGTATTAAAACCAGCTGTACGGGTGCACCACACAGCTTCAGTGGCTCGAAACTGATGGAATGATCCATGGTTGTTACCAGGCATATTCATTGAGCAGCTTGCTGAGAGCGGGGTCTGGCATTCACAGAACTCACAAGAGTTTGGTGGCAGTATGTAATGTATAGGCGTTTTCAGGCCAGCCAAAGAAACCTCTGACGTCGTTTTGAAACATGTAAGCATCTTTTTATAGCCCCTTTCCCACGTGGAATCCAGAAAATTTCCCTATATCGCTGTTACATATGTATACATCTCATGCAAGAGGTGTCTAATAGCACAGTAGACCAGGCAATATATATAGGATATTATGGGTCAGGTACAAGGCGGTAGACTGCAATACCTCATTCCAGAGTCGGACCAATTCTCAATTTCCCAGACACTTTTGTGAAATGTTTTATTTGGCTGTTTTGCTCGCTAATGTTTTCCTAATCTTCTGCACCAAAACGGAATGCCGTGCTAACAGGTCACAGTAGCCTATATAAAGCCTTACTTCCTGTCGCTACGTTCCGAGTTAAATTTACGGAATGAAATGGGACATAAATCGACACTAGCTCCTGCATGCTCCCACATTGTGCCGAGATGGAACATTGCCAGTGGATTTATAGCTTCCTGTACAAGCTTGTGTGATGGGGTTTCTAGTAAAGGGATGGCAACCTGACACAGACGAAACCCACTGACGCAATTTACAATGATTCACTGACAGTGCAGGAAAATCTTAAATTGTAGACATAGTGCGTGTGTGTGTGTGTGTGTGTGTGTGTGTGTGTGTGTGTGTGCGCGCGTGCGTGCGTGTGCGCGTGCGTGCGTGCGTGTGTGCGTGCGTGCGTGCGTGCGTGCGTGTGTGCGTGCGTGCGTGTGTGTGTGTGTGCGCGTGCGTGCGTGCGTGTGCGCGTGCGTGCGTGCGTGTGTGTGCGTGCGTGCGTGCGTGCGTGCGTGTGTGCGTGCGTGCGTGCGTGTGTGTGTGTGCGCGCGTGCGTGCGTGTGCGCGTGCGTGCGTGCGTGTGTGTGCGTGCGTGCGTGCGTGCGTGCGTGCGTGCGTGCGTGCGTGCGTGCGTGTGTGTGTGTGTGCGCGTGCGTGCGTGCGTGTGCGCGTGCGTGTGTGTGTACACTCAGCAGGGACTAGCCAATTACTGCAGTGATTAAAATCCACTAGTGTGGAAAGAGGGAGTGGGGAGGGGCAGAAAGAGAGGAAAAGCGAGACAATCTGCTTTGCAGATCACCATGTGTTAATAAGAGATGAAACTTCCGAAAACACACCCAGAATCCACTGTGTAAACAGGCTGACTATATTCAATTTCAATTTCAATTTTGATTCCTTTCAATTTCTAGTCATCCACAACATCGTAGCGGTGTAGGGCTGTCCCGATCGGATCATGTGATTGGAAATCGGGGCCGATCACGTCATTTTCAAATGATCGGAATTGGATCGGAAGCAAAAAGAAACGTGATCGGGACATCCCTAGTATCAATATTACTGTATATCCATGTCATGATATTAAACTGGATATTGTCTGTGATTTTGGATTCCAAAAATGTGTTTCCACCTGTTGGTGGCACTATAACAGGCCAATGTCAAAAGGGTAGGATATATTCCTCAGCCTAGTAGGAAAGTCAGTGAAAGATTTCACATAAATTGCACGCTGCGTTCATGTTTTGAGGCTTTTTGTTCAAAACGGGCCAATCCTGCAAACTTTGAATGCCAATATTAGCCAATTAGGATGGAATATGAAATATCGGACAAATCTTACAAAATCTTACAAAACTGTACAAAATCTTGAACACATGACTAGAGATACTGTGTAACAATTTGCGGGACAGAATCTGGAGGAGTAATATAAAAAAATGTGTTTTACAAAAGTCGGCCTCCTGGTGGCGCTATAACAGGCCGTTCTGGAAAACTTGGGGCAGAGGTTCATCGTTGGCATCCAGGGAATGTGTGAGCAAAATTTGGCATCAACCGGGTTAACGGTGCCGGAGATTAGCTGGTAACAGACGGACGGATGGACGGACGCACATCGCACACACAGACACACACACATGGACGGAGTGCAAAACATACTCTCTCCCCATGCCTTCGGCCTGGTGGAGACAATGATCGGAATCGGATCGGGAGCAAAAAACACTTGATCAGGACATCCGCCTCCCGAGAGCACTTCAAGTCAAGGGACTGGTTTAAAAAGGGCCTAGTGTTTCCTGTGTTGCCTACCTGCCTTAATTGTCTCACTACTGTGATTTGTTAGTGTTTCCACCTGTGTCCTCTTAGTTCCCCAGCATATCCTAGTACCCAGGGGGCAAACCACCCTTTTTTAGGAAACCTGCATTTGTCATAACATACAAAGTTGTCCACCAGAAATAATATCTATGACCCCATAGGATCACAACCTATATGGACAACTCGGTCAATTTTGTTGCGAAAGTCCAATATGGCCGCCCCCAATATTAGCCCCTATTAGTTATAATGGGGGGTGAATAGGGCAACATTTTAAACTGAGAGATATTTCCACGAAACTTATCAGGTTGATCAATGATATGAATACGAACATTTTTTGTATTGCAAGTTTCCATGAAATCCAATATGGCCGCCACAATATGGCCGCCACATTATTAGCACCAAAAAAATAGGTTTTGGCTCTAACTTCTGAACCAGATAAGCTAGAAATGCAAACTTGGTGTCTATTTCATGGTTTCTGACCATGAGAGACTCAATGGAATACCTATTTTCATTATTGGGTGTGTCTGGACCCTTATTGTGCATATTTACAAGATGGTGGCTACCCGAAATAGTGCTTTACCATGATTTCTACCATGATTGTTGACTGTTTTGGCAAACACAAGCAATATTAATCCATTGGCTAAGATTCATGGCACAGAAGGAACATATTTACTTGAGCTTGCATTTTGTCAAAATGGCTGCAAACATGAAAAAGATCCTATTACCCAGGGGGGCAAACCATTCCTTTTTTGGATACCTGCATTTGCCATAACATCAGAGGTTATCCACCAGAAATATCTATGACCCAATAGAATCACAACCTATGTGGACACACCGGTCAATTTCTTTGCTGGAAATCCAATATGGCCACCACAATATTAGCCCCCATTAGCCTATAATGCGGGTGAATAGGGCAACATTTTTAACTGAGGGATATTTCCACAAAACTTCACAGGTTGATCAATGATATGAATACCATAATGTTTTGTATTGGAAGTTTCCATGATATCTAATATGGCCACCACAATACTAGCACCCAGCAAATAGGTTTGGCTCTAAATTCTGAACCAGATGAGCTAGAAATACAAACTCATGGTTTCTAACCAATTAAGAGCGTCTGCTAAATGCCTAAATTGTAACCACGACAGATATTATTGTTCTGGGGTGTTTCTTTGCAGAAAGACATCCCTCTGGCTGTATTTTGGTTTTGTTCTACTGTTTGTTGGCATTTCCTCTGTTTATGTTGACAATCATCCCTGGCAGGGACGTGCATCGCCAAGCCGGACATCCCTTCCTTCACTGAGTCTGGATGGTCTCTCAGTGACGGGAATGCAGTCCCCTGTCCATCTACAGAGCCAGCCTGGCCTATGTCAATGAACAAGACAATATCATGTAGCTGTATCAAAGGCTGCCAGAAAATCTGTTCATGTGCCAGGGACTGGAGACAAGATGCAGCAGGAGCTTCACTCCATTCCTGACTGGGAATGTCTCAGATGCATGCATCATTCTGTGTGCTCTTTATGGGCCCAAAACCACTGGCTCAACTCCAGTCCGCTCCTCTGACAAGTGTCCTGCTCACTGACAAGAGTGACATCCTAGCACACTGGGAAGAGCACTTCAGTGAGGTCTTAAACAGAGAGTCCTCAATTTCCGAAGACGATATTGCCACGATACCCCAGCTGCCAATCAAAGCTGATCTGGCTGACCCCCCCCCCCCCCCCCCACCAGTGCAGAGACAGTGAAAGCACTCCAACAAACCACTTCTGGAAAGGCACCAGGAGGTGATGGGTTGCCCGCAGACATCTACAAGAATGGAGGCATGGCACCTGTACCAGGTAATCTGGATTGGGGGAAGTCCCTCAAGACTTCAAGGACGCATCCATAGTGCATGTTTACAAGATTACAAGATAACCATCATGGTATAGCCCTCCTGAGTCCTGAACATCACAGGAAAGATCTTAGCAAGAATCATCCTCAACCGGCTAATCAGCCATGCTGAGAATGTTGTCCCTGGATCCCAATGTGGTTTCCACGGAGGCAGAGGTACCTGTAACATGATCTTTTCCATTTGCCAGCTGCAAGAAAAGTGCAGAGAGCAGAAGGGTCTCTATATGGTGTTTGTCGACCTCACCAAGGCCTTTCACACAGTCTGTGGCAGATCCCTGGCAAGTTTGGCTGTTCAGGGACATTGATCTCTCTCATCGCGTCCTTTCATGACAGGATGCCAGCCAAGATAATGGTGATGCATCCCCAGTCAGGAATGGAGTGAAGCTCCTGCTGCATCTTGTCTCCAGTCCCTGGCACATGAACAGATTTTCTGGCATAGGCCAGGCTGGCTCTAGATGGACAGGGGACCATCACTGAGAGACCATCCATACTCAGTGAAGGGATGTCCGGCTTGGCGATGCACGTCCCTGCCAGGGATGATTGTCAACATAAACAGAGGAAATGCCAACAGAAACAGTAGAACAAAACCAAAATACAGCCAGAGGGATGTCTTTCTGCAAAGAAACACCCCAGAACAATAATACTTAATAGAGGGAAATTATGGCTAAAATATTTATATATCTCTCGTGGTTAGAAACCATGAGTTTGTATTTATAGCTCATCTGGTTCAGAATTTAGAGCCAAACCTATTTTCTGGGTGCTAGTATTGTGGTGGCCATATTGGATATCATGGAAACTTCCAATACAAACCATTATGGTATTCGTATCATTGATCAACCTGTGAAGTTTCGTGGAAATATCCCTCAGTTAAAAATGTTGCCCTATTCACCCGCATTATAGGCTAATGGGGGCTAATATTGTGGTGGCCATATTGGATTTCTAGCAAAGAAATTGACCGGTGTGTCCATATAGGTTGTGATTCTATTGGGTCATAGATATTTCTGGTGGACAACCTTTGATGTTATGGCAAATGCAGGTATCCAAAAAGGGGTGGTTTGCCCCCCTGGGTAATAGGATCTGACAGGAAATTTTCTTTTTCATGTTTGTAGCCATTTTGACAATATGCAAGCTCAAGTAAATATGTTCCTTCTGTGCCATGAATCTTAGCCAATGGATTAATATTGCTTGTGTTTGCCAAAACAGTCAACAATCATGGTAGAAATCATGGTAAAGCACTATTTCGGGTAGCCACCATCTTGTAAATATGCACAATAAGGGTCCAGACACACCCAATAATAAAAATAGGTATTCCATTGAGTCTCACATGGTCAGAAACCATGAAATAGACACCAAGTTTGCATTTATAGCTCATCTGGTTCAGAAGTTAGAGCCAAAACCTATTTTCTTGGTGCTAATATTGTGGCGGCCATATTGTGGCGGCCATATTGGATTTCATGGAAACTTGCAATACAAAAAATGTTCGTATTCATATCATTGATCAACCTGAGAAGTTTCGTGGAAATATCTCTCAGTTTAAAATTTTGCCCTATTCACCACCCATTATAACTAATAGGGGCTAATATTGGGGGCGGCCATATTCGACTTTCGCAACAAAATTGACCGAGTTGTCCATATAGGTTGTGATCCTATGGGGTCATAGATATTATTTCTGGTGGACAACTTTGTATGTTATGACAAATGCAGGTCAACCCCCTTTGCCCCCTGGGTATAGTGTTGATTGTCAGTTGTATTCACCTGTGTCATGTTATCCCTGCCATTAAATACTCCCCTGTTCTTTCAGTTCCTTTGTCAGATTGTTATTATAAGTCACCAGTGTTCTGTTCCTGTTGCGTTTTGTTATTAAACTCTTTGAGCTTCTCGAGCCTCTTCCTACAGTATGTGTCTGCATTTGGGCCCTAAACCTCCTGCCTCGCACCGTGACAGCTACAGTACAGTAATCCGCCTCACTCACTCACTCACTCACTCACTCACTCACTCACTACCCCCTCATTCATTCACTCACTCACAGATGAACTAACTACAGGATTGTGAGAAGGACTTAAGAAGACCTAAGCCTGCTTTAAAAAAATAATACAGATCAGATGTAAACCCCACCCCCCGTGATGCTAATTTGCACCTCCTGGTTCTCCAACATCTCAATAGTCACTAAAGACTAGTAGCTCGTATAGGCTGATGCCAAGGTATACAAACATGGGAGTTTTTACATCTGCCTTTTATAGCGCCGCTAGGAGGCTGACTTATGTAAAACATTATTTTTATGTTACTCCTTCAGATTTTATCCAAATTCCATGCAAATTGGTACACATGATCTCTATAGTCATGTGATCTAGACGGATCTGTCTGATATGTTATATAACATTGCTGGCCCACAATATCCAGACCTGGTGTAGAACCTGTGCTCAGAGGAGCAATTCTTCATTTGCTGGATTTTGTAAACAAGTCATAGTGGAAAAGTAATGTCATGCTTTTCCAAGTTTTATCCACTCTCAGTGTACAGATATTAGGCACTTAAAATGTGGTTATATACCAATGGTTACAGGCAGCCATGTGGGAAGAAAGAGAACTATACAGAGATTCTGTGCAGGGCATCTATTCCTATACAACCATGTTAGAACATCAATAATACATGTGACTTTAGTATCATGTTATATCATGACTATTTAAGTCCATAGCTGTAATTACTATACTGCCGGCTAGTGGTAGCCTATATCATGTATTATTGCTTAAGAACTTTACTGTTATCATAAATGTCTGCAGTAATCCACAGGCAGGAGCAGGAAAAGCTGAAAACAAACTATACCAACAATTTTACCCTCCCCTCAGCTCACTCTCTGTCTCTCTCTCATTTTAATTTCAAGGAAGGAAGGAAGGAAGGAAGGTAGCAAGGTAGGTTGACATTTGTCATTTAGAATTTGGGTGAATTCCCCCACTGAATTCCCCCACTGAATACCAGCCTCAAAAACACGAGGACTATCTCTGGTCGACAGATAGGAGAGGAGAAAGGAAAGGAAAGGAAAGGAAAGGAAAGGAAAGGAAAGGAAAGGAAAGAGCTAATTAAATGGTAAATGGTGCATTTATATAGCGCCTTTATCCAAGGTTTACATAGATTGTGCATTACATTCACCCATCCACACGCACATTCATACACCGATTGCGGCAGAAGCCATGCAAGGTACCAACCAGCACATCGGGAGCATGCAATTTGGGGTTCAGTGTCTTGCCCAAGGACACTTCGACATGTAGACAGGAGGAGCCGGGATTCGAACCGCCGACCCATGGAATTATTGGACGACCTGCTCTACCTCATGAGCCACGGTCGCCCCTATTAGATTCAAGATTCTCAGTATTAGGACAGGACAGGACAGGACAGGACAGGACAGGACAGGACAGGACAGGACAGGACAGGACAGGACAGGACAGGACAGGACAGGACAGGACAGGACAGGACAGGACAGGACAGGATAGGATAGGATCACGCTGGTCACAATATGCTGAAATTTGGCGGAAGTAGCGGGATTTTGGCTGCTCAAGGAAATTACGTTGACGCTTTACAAATCTATTTACATTCTCCGTGAATGAAACAAGTGTTGTGATTGGTCAAAAAAATATTGTATCCGGGGAAAATTCATCTGTTCCGTCCCAACATTTCCTCCTATGCACTCGCTGCCTTATTTTGTGACCAGGCTTTTCGCTTCGCAGATGAGTAAGGCTGGTACCAAGGCTATAGGATAGGATAGGATATGATAGGATATACTTTATTGTCCCCAGGGGAAATTTATCATGGACACACATGTAGGCTAACTGCAGTTAAAACTACAACAACATGCAGTACAATGAGTACAACACAGGCTGCCAACAGATTGCACACTGCCCATTGAATGTCACACGGTATAGTCAAAGCAATTGTGTGCTGTAACAGCAACATAGAATCATCATCAGAATATACTAAAATACAAGCAGCGTTACAGACGTCTGTCTCTGGCTAGCATGCCATTCAGGACTTTGATGATGGACAGGGAGACTTAAAGGACTGCTTTAAGCGGACTCTGGTGCTTCTGTCTAAGGGAAGAGGCTGATACTCCGGGTATAGAGGACTTGGGTGGGGTCTGAAATAATCTTCTGGACCTGTCTGGATGAATGATGATAGTTTCATTATAGAGTGTGCATGGTGTCTGACTCCCATGGTTGTCATATAGCTCTTTGTGTTGGCTGATTAATCTGCGCAAGCCAATCTCAACTACCTGCTGTTTGACACGGCAAGCTGACCCTCAGCCTATACGAAGGAAGTGCAGCCGCCATACATGAAGCTGACCCTCAGCCTATAGGAAGGAAGTGCAGCCGCCATACATGAAGCTGACCCTCAGCCTATAGGAAGGAAGTGCAGCCGCCATACATGAAGCTGATCATTTCAACCTGAACACACACATGTCAGTTTGTTGACAATGTGCATGCACAGGAATCTGTATAGGGCCCAACATGGGTTATGTTCTGGTGATCTGGAGTCAAATACCACGTCCCCTGTTTTCTTTGACATTAAGGATGAGCGGATCACATGTTTTTATCTGATTGGTCAGACATGAAATATTGCATTTCATATACAAGTAACATTATTTTGTTTTGGTTACTCAGTTTGCAGTATAATGACCGAAAAAAAGAAAAAAGAGAATAATAAGGAATAGTGATCGAGGTGAAGGATATTAACCTTTATCAAAATAGACCGCTTCATTGTATAATTGTATTTAAATACAATGATGAACTTGACACTGGTGTCAGCTATAAAATACAAATGGAATATTTTAGATGAGGTTAAATGGAGCATTTCAAGGCTGAATCGACAGTTGCCATTTTATTTTATCTAACCTTTAGGAAAGCCAGACACGTTCAGGGATGGTTTGATGTGTGTGTGTGTGTGTGTGTGTGTGTGTGTGTGTGTGTGTGTGTGTGTGTGTGTGTGTGTGTGTGTGTGTGTGTGGTGCGTGCGTGCGTGCGTGCGTGTGTGGCAGGTGGCTATCTGCAGTGCTCACACACTCACCCCCTGCTGTGTATAATCGAAGCCATTTTAAATTCAAGGCCTTGCTCTCTCTCTCACACACACACACACACACACACACACACACACACACACACACACACACACACACACACACACGCACACGCACATGCACACACTAACCTTATATTCCCTGAAATGTCACTGCTTTCCACGATTGACCCCCTCTTTGTGTTCTTGTGAGGACCTGCACTGTTTTTCCAGTGGGATGTGTAAGGAAAACACACGCACGCACGCATGTGTGTGTGTGTGTGTGTGTGTGTGTGTGTGTGTGTGTGTGTGTGTGTGTGTGTGTGTGTGTGCGTGTGCGTGTGCGTGTGCATGTGAGTGTGCATGCGCGTGCACGTGTGCGTATGTGTAAAATGTGCATAAAAATGTCTAAAAATGACACAAATGAACAAACTGAAAAACACGCTGGAAAAACACAAGCACACACAGGCACGTGCAGACACACACACACACGTCACATGCCCATGCACGTGCGCGCGCACCACATTGGAGTAACAGGACAGGTAATTATGGAGGCTCTGTAAGCCTGTAAACAGAAATCGCCCTTAAAATGTCACTTTTACCAGCCTCACAGTCTCTCTCCCCTCCACCCTCTCTCTCTCTCTCTCTCTCTCTCTCTCTCTCACTCTCTCTCTCTCTCTCTCCTTGACACCTTGTTTACCTTTCCCCTCTCCCAAAGAGTAGGCACACACGTCCCATCATCACCATGGCGATGTGGGAGTATGAATTATGCATTAAAAACCCCTCGCCTCGTGGAGTTGTCACAACGCAGACTCGATGGGCATGCACGCAAAGATGAGAGGACTGTTTTATTCCATGAGTACACACAGTGGGGGGAAAAACCCAGAGTGTTTATTCACCTCTTCACGTCGAAAAATGGACCTGTCCATTTTTGCTCTTTCAGAGTTTAAAGTTCTAATCAGTAATTACACCGAAAATGTTTGTTTTGTACATTTAAATCACTGTATATTACTGTTATTGTATACTATTAATTTACTAATAATAGCTGTTTATTTCTATCTACCAGTTAACAATAACAATTAATTAAACGTTAGCCTACTAAAATGAGCACCCATTGTTATTTGTAGGTAACAGTCATTCTACAATATCTGGATTTACAGCTGTTTTATCTATATTTGAATTGACAATGTATATTAATTTCAGTATTATGACCATACAGTATTAGATGATTATAAAGGTTTCAAGCCCAAAAGAGTAGATATTGTAATATAATATATAAATACGGTATTAATACGGTATTAATACAAAGTGCACACCCATTGCCTCAGCAGATGTTATCAAGGTGCAACCTACAAACCACCATTAATACTTTTATTTGTTGTTTTTATTAACTCTTATTTGTTGAGGTGAATAATTTACTCTAATATAGTGGCCATTTTATAATTAGTCAGTCAGTCAGTCAGTCAGTCAGTCAGTCAGTCAGTCAGTCAGTCAGTCAGTCAGTCAGTCAGTCTGTCTGTCAGAGTTTACAAAAGGATAGCTCTGAGGATTTCACTGCCGTATTACCCTTGTTTATACAATCAATGATTTAGCATCACAAATTGAATTAATCAACTTTACATTGTCTATGAAGTGCACGCCGTTCATTCTCAATTGTATTATTAATTAAGTATTATTCATATTTTGTGTTCAGACAGGACACTAACACAATTCACAAAACCGAACAACTAAAACAAATCATATACAAAACATAGGGATACATATCATTACACACAACAACCGAGGGGGAGGGGAGGGCGGTGCTATGAGTTAGTATAGTTCAGGCATAATAGCCTGTTCTCCATAAATAATTATGATCTAATAAAAGATCAGGGCCCATCGTCCTCTCCACTGTCATAAGCTACTACGAGAGGGCCAATGCTTCCCACTCCATAGGCTACTATACGAGAGGGCCAATGCTTCCCACTCCATAGGCTACTACGAGAGGGCCAATGCTTCCCGCACTCCATAGCCAGCAAGTCAAACAGTTTGGTTTGCGCTCTTTCCAGTTCATCATAATGTTACGTTTAACTGATAAGAATCCCAATGTAGTAATGTGGTGTTTAAGTGATGACTTTACCGTATGGTGCATAAAAGACAGACTAATGGACACTGGGATATATGATATCCTCATAAATAGCAGACAGTGCAGCAATTATCGCATTCCAAAAACCTTTTACTATAGGCTGCAGTGCCACAACAGGTGAGTGAGTACCTAGTTCTCCACAGCCTGCATGCCAACATAAATGTGAGAGATGATTATCTATGTTGTTATGTATGGTGTAATATATGCCTTTGTGCATGATTTGATTTGTTGTGACCGTAGGTCGCAGACAGTTTACAGTACTATGAAAATCTGCATTTCATGTCAGTCACACTTCACGTTGGACACGCTCCATATATGGCCATCTCCATATATGAAGATCATGACACTGACCTCATCAAACCCTGGATAGCCATACATGGAGAAGACTCTAGACAGCCCGTCCCAAAGTTGGCGAAAACTAGAGTTCTCAACAGGCCCGCAAATGTAAGGCCTGGCCCTACCTGTGCCCTAACTGGGCCCTACCTGTGCCCTAACTGGGCCCTACCTGTGCCCTACCTGTGCCCTACCTGGGCCTTACCTGTGCCCTACCTGGGCCCTAACTGGGCACTACCTGGGCCCTACCTGGGCCCTACCTGAGCCCTACCTGGGCCCTAACTGGGCCCTACCTGTACCCTACCTGGGCCCTAACTGGGCCCTACCTGGGCCCTAACTGGGCCCTACCTGGGCCCTACCTGGGCCCTAACTGGGCCCTACCTGGGCCCTATACCTGTGCCCTACCTGGGCCCTAACTGGGCCCTACCTGGGCCCTAACTGTGCCCTACCTGTGCCCTACCTGGGCCCTACCTGTGCCCTAACTGGGTCCAACTGGGCCCAACTGGGCCCTACCTGTGTCCTAACTGTGCCCTAACTGGGCCCTACCTGTGTCCTAACTGTGCCCTAACTGGGCCCTAACTGGGCCCTAACTGGGCCCTAACTTGGTCCTAACTGGGCCCTAACTGGGCCCTAACTGTGCCCTAACTGGGTCCTAACTGTGCCCTAACTGGGTCCTAACTGGGCCCTAACTGGGCCCTAACTTGGTCCTAACTGGGCCCTAACTGGGTCCTAACTGGGCCCTAACTGGGCCCTAACTTGATCCTAACTGGGCCCTAACTGGGCCCTAACTGTGCCGTAACTGGGTCCTAACTGGGCCCTAACTGGGTCCTAACTGTGCCCTAACTGGGTCCTAACTGGGTCCTAACTGTGCCCTAACTGGGCCCTAACTGTGCCCTAACTGTGCCCTAACTGGGTCCTAACTGTGCCCTAACTGGGTCCTAACTGGGCCCTAACTGGGTCCTAACTGGGCCCTACCTGTACCCTACCTGGGCCCTAACTGGGCCCTACCTGGGCCCTAACTGGGCCCTAACTGGGCCCTACCTGGGCCCTATACCTGTGCCCTACCTGGGCCCTAACTGGGCCCTACGTGGGCCCTAACTGTGCCCTAACTGGGCCCTACCTGGGCCCTACCTGTGCCCTACCTGTGCCCTACCTGTGCCCTAACTGGGCCCTACCTGGGCCCTACCTGTGCCCTAACTGGGTCCAACTGGGCCCAACTGGGCCCTACCTGTGTCCTAACTGTGCCCTAACTGGGCCCTACCTGTGTCCTAACTGTGCCCTAACTGGGCCCTAACTGGGCCCTAACTGGGCCCTAACTTGGTCCTAACTGGGCCCTAACTGGGCCCTAACTGTGCCCTAACTGGGTCCTAACTGTGCCCTAACTGGGTCCTAACTGTGCCCTAACTGGGCCCTAACTGGGCCCTAACTTGGTCCTAACTGGGCCCTAACTGGGCCCTAACTGTGCCCTAACTGGGTCCTAACTGGGCCCTAACTGGGCCCTAACTTGATCCTAACTGGGCCCTAACTGGGCCCTAACTGGGCCCTAACTGGGTCCTAACTGGGTCCTAACTGTGCCCTAACTGGGTCCTAACTGGGTCCTAACTGGGTCCTAACTGTGCCCTAACTGGGCCCTAACTGTGCCCTAACTGTGCCCTAACTGGGTCCTAACTGGGTCCTAACTGGGCCCTAACTGGGTCCTAACTGGGCCCTAACTGGGTCCTAACTGTGCCCTAACTGGGTCCTAACTGGGTCCTAACTGTGCCCTAACTGGGTCCTAACTGTGCCCTAACTGGGCCCTAACTGGGTCCTAACTGGGCCCTAACTGGGCCCTAACTGGGTCTGCGGTAATACAGTAAGTAACCTCCAACTGGAGTATGAATAGGCCTTAACTGGGCTGGCCCGAGGCCCCGCCTGGCCCGAGGCCCCGCCTGGCCCGAGGCCCCGCCT
>NC_136811.1:41438478-41440978 GCF_951216825.1 Electrona antarctica
TGATGGAGAGACCAGCTCAGACATCTGATATCAGGGGCCTCCTGGAGTAAAAAGACACCTATTTTATTTCTCCTCTTTTTTATAAACCTCTAATGTTCAAGACAAGTACACTTATAAGAACACACACTCTAGCAGGATGCCCTGTGGATGTTTGGCAGATGTTAGAAACTCGATCTTGTCCATTTAATCTATAATAATATTATACTATTGGAGCACTCTATGTGGCCTATATTTACAGCATTAATTAAAATGTTGACAAAATAATCCTGTGCCTTGCAGGTAAAATTGCCGTAGTATTCTGGATGACTTAAATCAAAGAGAAGTTATTTAATTAATTAATCAGCTAGTTGTCATGACCCATGCATATTCATAATTCCACTCTCAAAGTAAAATGTCTGCCTTCTAAGGTTCCAGAACAGAGAAAAGAATCATAATAAACTTACCAAGTGATTCTTAGGTAACACTCACTCACTCACTCACTCACTCACTCACACACACACACACACACACACACACACACACACACACACACACACACACACACACACACACACACACACACACACACACACACACACACACACACACACACACACACACACACACACACACACACACACACACACACACACACACACACACACACACACACCTCCAGCAGCTGCTATGTTAAAGTATCGTTAAAGTAACACAACATTACTTATCCATTTTCTCATCCCGTGGCACACGGCGTCAGTGCGTGGAATGAGCAAATGAAAACTTGTTCAAGTCAGCATCTTGACTGCAGCATCTTTAAAACCGGCCACATTTTGACAGAAAGGAGAAGGTGTTGGAACGGAACAAACGGCAGAAACAGAGGTTTTACTCACTCAGACAGTGTTGCAGTGGTGCTGATAATAGGGAGGAACTCCACATCACTGAAATGATACACGGCTCGGTCCACTATGCAGCCAGTGTTCTGGCTGTAGCCCAGTGCCCCGGCTGGCTGCGGTTTGTGAGCCAAAGCCTTGAAGAACAAGACGCCGTCTCTCTGCTTAAAAACCTGCCGACAGAAGGGGGCTTTGAAGGCCCCCAACCGAGCACGGCTTAGGGCTTTGAAGCCGACTGAAACCTCCGTTTTAAGTGACGGGATGAAAGAAAGGATTGAAGGGGAAAGAAACACACACACACACACACACACACACGCACACACACACAAATTTTAAATATCGTCAGACATGCAGAATGTTGTTGCTGCTATTTTTATTTACAGTATTTGTGGGTTGGAGTTTACATCTACTGTATAGTAGGCCTATAGTCTTAATGCTAAATGTGGTACCTTCTCACTTCTCACCTTTTTTCCAATTACATTGAAACTTTATTGTCGGTCTATATATCAGTCATTGCACAATGAATGGCACTATTTTATTTGGTGTCATGGTGCAGCACGGAGCACACACACGCACACACACACACGCACGCACGCACACACACACACACACACACACACGCACACACGCACGCACGCACGCTTGCATGTGCACACAAGACAAGAGCTCTGCATTGTGCACAATCTAGATCAGGGGTGGGCAACTGGCGGCCCGGGGGCCACATGCGGCCCCCACCTTCACTTAATGCGGCCCTCAGGTTAATGTCAGAATACTGATATAATATTGGTTTCAGCTGTTTACAATTCCACAACATGCAAACATGACCCACTTTAATTACTTCAGTCTAAATTAGTAGCTCAATGCTTCAACACTCGTATAATTAAAGGCATTTGATTTCAATTTGAATATAGCAAAAATAGCCGATCTACAAGCTCAAAACGTGTCGCAGCGCGACACGTTTTGAGCTTGTAGATCGGCTATTTTTGCTACGACTAATATATGGCCCTCTGGAGTGAGTGTGGAAATATAGTGGCCCTCTCCATCGTCAAAGTTGCCCACCCCTGATCTAGATAAACACTGAAACTGAACAGGGATAGTGTTTGATTGGGCAAAGTGCTGTTAAATGATCGGTCATGACAATGGAATGGAAGTGTCAAATGGTAGCATTAAAGTGACTGCACTGCTGTATAAGAATGAAAGCCTGACATGATGTTTCCACTTAAGAGCTATAGCTGTGGTTTCATGGGTTTCAGTAGATCACTAATGTGTATTATTTGTGTGTGTGTGTGTGTGTGTGTGTGTGTGTGTGTGTGTGTGTGTGTGTGTGTGTGTGTGTGTGTGTGTGTGTGTGTGTGTGTGTGTGTGTGTGTGTGTGTGTGTGTGTGTGTGTGTGTGTGTGTATCTTTGCCACTATTTTCTATCCTTTCATACAATTCTTGGTAAAGGTTTAAAGTATAAAGAAAAGAAAACTAAGAAATACATTTACATTAATGCTTTCTGTATCCTGATTTGGATCCTAATTCTGGTGTCAATTCTAATAAATTATCAGTGTATTGATATCATTTCAGCATTACCAATATACAGTAGCCTATAAAAAAAGAAAAAATAATTCCCATGATGACATACAGTAT
>NC_136811.1:41448478-41450978 GCF_951216825.1 Electrona antarctica
AACAAACCTGTTCATTTTTTAAATTTTCAATTTGAACCCCTATATACTTTGTGGTTCCCCAGGGGTCTATATAGTTGGCGTCATTTTACCAACTGCACCAAATCTCTTGTTTTTGACAAATGTTCACTGGCCAGAATGTTTAACCCATTAAAACCGAGAAAGCATGTAGAACTACTGATTTAGAAGGCAATTGTAGAATCGGCCTCATGGCTTATGTTTAACCCATAAAGAATTCAGTATCCATGTGCAGGGCCTCCACACATGCATGCATATTAGAACTTACGAGGCCTCTTATACTGTATGTCTGCATTTCGTGGTAAAGTGTCAGTCGAATACCACAATATCAAGTGTAAATGTTTTAAAATATTATTTTTAGAACGTGAAGTGAACAAGTATGACATGCAAAACCGGTTGAGCTAGATATGAAGGCATGATGTTAGCAGGAGGTCTGTTGTGGTGTTTCCCCCGGCCACCTGAGCCAGTGGACCAGCTTGGAAAATGTTTCATTTAATTTCATCCAGCCCCACACACCACACAGACACAGTACCCTCCATATGCTAACCTTGATTATCTAGCCGTGAGTCTTCGTGCATGTGTCTGTTTCTGTGCACATGTGAATTATATGCCATGCGCCTGTGCCCACGTCATTACATGCATGCGTGTGTACGACATGCGCACGTGTGTGTGGTTGGGTGCAGGTGTGTGGGTGTGTGCGTGCCACGTCCCATGTGGTCATGCTGAAGGCCTGTTCCACAGAATCAATCACCTATTTGCACCCACCAGCCTCAGCTCTAGTTGCGAACAACATGAGGCTTTGGGTTTACAATGTTTACAACCACCATATGTGATGTCACGTTGGACCTCATTACCACAGACCGTTATGTTTCTGATATCTTCTATTAAAATGACTCGATGTTGTGCCTTTTCCAGTTGAATACGTGTACACATGGAAAGATCTGCATGCGTGCAGTTCTCTGGCCCCATAATATAATGTGATGCAAGCCTGTATTCATGTAGATTAGAGACTGCATGTTCTTTCTCCCCCACATTCCTGGGCTGTGAAGGGATAATGAGTCAGCCTCTCACACTGGCTAATATCAGCATATATGGGCAAATGTGTGTTTGTGTGTGTGTGTCATGTAACAGTAAGTATTTCAATACATCGTACCATGGCTTAGCAGAGTAACTTGCTTGTTAACGGTCAACAATGAAGGTTAAATGCCAGGGGGAAGATGATGCTGTCATCATCCATTCGTCATTCCCTTTATCTCTGTTGCTTTAGTTACATCTGATAAAGTTGGCCAATTTAGAATTGTTCTCAACAAAGGTCGTTGTCATTTAAAATTAGGAAAATAGCAGTAGGGTATCTTGTCATGTGTGCGTGTCTCCAATATGTTCCCATCCTCACCATCATGGCTCTGGTCAATTTTGTCCTCATCTGATCATCTGATTAGCCTGGTAAACCATTCCGGTCACGTGAATTCTCATTTTTTTGCAGAAACCAAAAAGTGGAAGAGCAGATGGGAGTCTGCATGCGTTCAGGGCCCTGTGATTAACAGACGCTGATTGGCTCTTCCAATGTATCCCAGCACTTGTGGCCAGACCAGCCTGCAGATGAATGTGCATCCAAAAATGCTTGCCCTACCCTTAAACCTGGGAAATCTTATGAATCCTGCATTGTTTTATTTTTATTTTTTTAATGTGTGAGTGAACAATAACACTGCGGCACCCATCCAGACGAGAATATTAGTAAGCAGGCTCTTGAGTATAGGATCACACTGGTTAATTACAAATGAAAACCATGACTCTCCTGCTATCTGCAGTTTATCTCATTTTATCTCAGTTTGTGTGTGTGTGTGTGTGTGTGTGTGTGTGCGTGCGTGCGTGCGTGCGTGCGTGCGTGCGTGCGTGCGTGCGTGCGTGCGTGCGTGCGTGCGTGCGTGCGTGAACGAGTAACCTGGAATCTGGCAAACAGTGGAAAGAGGGGTCAGGTGTGTTAATTCAGGCTTGGCTAGCTAGCGTGCCCTTGTGTGTGGGCGGTGTGTAGGTGATGTGTGTGCGTATGGGTAAGTGTGTGTGGGTGTGTGTGGGTGGGTGCAGTGGGTGTGTGGGTGTTGTGTACTGTATAGGTGTGCGTGCGTGCGTGCGTGCGTGCGTGCGTGCGTGCGTGCGTGCGTGCGTGCGTGCGTGCGTGCGTGCGTGCGTGCGTGCGTGCGTGCGTGCAGGTGGTGGTGGTGTGTGCGTGGGTGGGTGGGTGGGTGAGTGGGTGTGTGTGTGTGGGGGGGGGGGACGGGGGGGGGGGGGGGGGGGGTAGTGGGTAGTCAGGTGTGCTGCTAGATGACCCGAGGATTCAGGGATAAACTCGGACTCATCTGGGAGAATGTTTACAATGGGTTGTTGACACATAAATGCCACCTGAGTCCACTGCACCACACCAAGAGACCTGGACCAGGCAGTCTGGGCCACTGCTGTCCTACAACTACAAGGTACCTTAGCATTC
>NC_136811.1:41455978-41480978 GCF_951216825.1 Electrona antarctica
CTGTTTTCATAAATTCACAGATTGTTTTTAGTAATACTGTGCAGGATCATGACTGTTCCAGTATGGGCAGCTTGTGTTACCTCTCCCAAAATATTTTCTGAAGAGATCATTTATTTATAGATCATTGTCACTTTGGAATAACCTGCCTCGAAACCTCTGTTGCATTTACAGTAAATTAACGTTTAAAAAGCATCTAAAATTCCATTTGATACAGTGAAGTGTTGTGTGTTGTTTTTTTTTTTTTTTTTTTTCCCGCTCTCACTTGTAATCTTAGCAATTTTAATTTTATCCAAACTAATGTAAGTTGAATACTGACTTTTTAACAAATGTGTATTTGTATGTGTTTTGTATTGTATGTGTACTGGAATGTTTATTCTTATGTGGACCCCAGGAAGACTAGCTGGTTGCTATGGCACCAGCTAATGGGGATCCTTAATAAAAAATAAAAAACAGGGCTCTATACTTGACCCACTCCTTTTGTCCCCACCCTCTCTCAGAGACAGACAGAATTATGTGTGTCTGTGTGTCTGTATATCTACGTGTGTCTGTGTATTTGAGGTGAGGCTGATGGCCTATAGTATACAGTGATGGTCTTTAGAGTACTGACAGACTCAAATGACCATGACTGCCCTTCATTCAAAACAAACACACACACATGCACACACATACACACACGCACACACACACACCGATGTTCGATCGCCGATTTTCACCCGTCTTTCTTTCATAACACGGGCTAGGAAGGTTGGACTGCGACAAAATACCTGAATAAAGTTCACATTGAGTACTACTAGTAAGAAGTATAGTGGGAGGCATGACGCGTTCGGTAGGATTTGGGCTTATTTGGGCAGAATCTTCCTGCCTACAGGTAGGCTAGTAGGCTGCTAGGCTACTTGGCTGCCAGTCTGTAGTTGGCAAGTTTGCTTGTCAGTGACGCTGGTGTGTACACTGTCTGCAGTGACAGTGTACACCATCTTCCATATCTCTCTACAATCTGGTGTGTATATACTGTCACTGCAGTACACCATCTTCCATCTCTCTACTATCTGGTGTGTATACTGTCACTGCAGTACACCATCTTCCATCTCTCTACTATCTGGTGTGTAGCCTACACTGCCACTGCAGTACACCATCTTCCATCTCTCTACTATCTGGTGTGTATACTGTCACTGCAGTACACCATCTTCCATCTCTCTACTATCTGGTGTGTAGCCTACACTGTCACTGCAGTACACCATCTTCCATCTCTCTACTATCTGGTGTGTAGCCTACACTGTCACTGCAGTACACCATCTTCCATCTCTCTACTATCTGGTGTGTAGCCTACACTGCCACTGCAGTACACCATCTTCCATCTCTCTACTATCTGGTGTGTATACTGTCACTGCAGTACACCATCTTCCATCTCTCTACTATCTGGTGTGTAGCCTACACTGTCACTGCAGTACACCATCTTCCATCTCTCTACTATCTGGTGTGTAGCCTACACTGTCACTGCAGTACACCATCTTCCATCTCTCTACTATCTGGTGTGTAGCCTACACTGTCACTGCAGTACACCATCTTCCATCTCTCTACTATCTGGTGTGTAGCCGCCCTACACTGTCACTGCAGTACACCATTTTCCATCTCTCTACTATCTGGTGTGTAGCCTACACTGTCACTGCAGTACACCATCTTCCATCTCTCTACTATCTGGTGTGTAGCCTACACTGTCACTGCAGTACGCCATTTTCCATCTCTCTACTATCTTTGACTTGTCACAACTCTCCTACGCTATAGAGCACCGAAGTCTGACGTCAATATCGGTAGAGGGCGCTAAGTCCACTGGTCCACTCTCATTCTTATCTTTCATACGTAGAGCACACACACACACACACACACACACACACACAAACTCTCCCTCTTATCTTTCATACATAGAGCGCGCGGACACACACACACGCACGCACGCACGCACGCACGCACGCACACACACACACACACACACACACACACACACACGCACACACGCACGCGCATATATATTTAGTGTTATCTGCAGTGTTATCAGAGTATTTCAATGGTTTCTATCTTGGCTCACAGAGGGCATTACTACCATATCTCCATGGAAAAATATCCAAACCACTCAACCCTCACTGGCCTGCATCACTTCACTGTCCTTAGTCCTAATATCCAAACCACTCAACCCTCACTGGCCTGCATCTCTTCACTGTCCTTAGTCCTATCACAATACAAAGTACAAACATTTTAAAAAGAAATTCATTATGACATAATTATGGAGCCCTGGAGTGGCCATGGTGAGAAAAAAAATGTATCTCGACCGGTCGAGATATTTCCTGGACCGTTCGAGATATTACCTGGACCGTTCAAGATATTATCTGGACCGGTCGAGATGTTATTATTATCTTGACATGTATGGCCTACTTGTGTGCAAGGCGCAAGTTGGCGCATTTCTAGTTAAATTCTGAAATCTACTGTGTCTACTGTGGCTTTGCATTTTGGGTTCAATCTAATCCTCACCCTTGGCTCACTAATCAAAATTTGCAGATCTACAAGCTCTCAATGCATTGTGCCATGAAACATTGTGAGCTTGTAGATTGGATATTATGGTGTGCAACACCCACAAACAACTAAGTATAATAGCCTACTGCTTTTGAATCTGCATGGTAAAACTCCATTGAGCTCCCTCTGGTGGTACAGTATAACTGTATACATCACAACCTTATTACAGTAATTGCACAGATATTTGGGTAAGAACATTGTGGATTGTATCCACTGTGCACATTTTACCATGTGATATACCCTCTTCTCTGAACCTGCTAATACATGAGATATGTTTTGGGATGGACATTGAACTAATTATGTTATTATAATTATGTATTAAACTAATATACTGAATTTGAGCAGAGTTGACAATAATTTGTCAACGTTCATATATTATATTCATACTTTAAAAATCCAATCCAATGAATCCTATGAACTACATAGTTGTGCTAACCTGACTTACATTTCAGATATTTTTATTCAAAAATGGTGGGTAAAAAGGTATGAGGGACTTATTGGTCACTGCCAAACTTGATGAGTTATGCTTATATATAATTCATTCTGGACCAAAGCTTTAGAATTGACATAAAAGTATTGTTTTTATAACACCATCTAAATTGGTCGACTGCTTTTGTACAGGTGTTTTGTTTTGGCTTAATGTGTCAATACGGAAAATAACTAAAATATCTTAAAGAAAACATAGCATATCAGCATAAAAATAATAACAAAATGGGACACTCAGTTTTCCTGAAACACAATAATTTAATTATAAATGAATTCCCTGGCATCTGCTAAGGAAGGTGAGAATGTGATTGTATTGATCCCATGTTCAAATTCAGGGTGCCATTTGCAGATTTCCCACTTCCTTTCTCTCCCCATCTCTCTCTTCTCTTTCACTCCATCACATCCCTCGAAGACAAATAAACTGGCTTATGTGTCCCTCATTCCTCTAGCAGCCATAATGGAATCTTCAGGACATCCTATACCATTAAATACTGAAAGGTTACATTTGACAACAGGCAATTTGTATTTTTTTTTTAAACAATTAGCTCCAGCCCTCACTCTGAAAGTGGGCATCGATACAGACTCACTAGAAGAGGGTGAATCATGCAATTCATCACCCCCATGGCGAATAGTCGCATTAATGCACAAACTCAGCAAGTGGCCGAAGTGGAGTCTTTTGGATTCAGAGTGTACGTGTCTATGTGTCTCTCTGTCCTTTCCATATTGACTGCATACGCTATATGCTCCTCTTCGAACTGCGTCATCTAATTAACTGACTCGGAGAGAGACAAGAAGAAAGGAAGGGAGTGTATAAGGGAGATAAAGACAGATAGAGGATGGCAGAAAGGCAGATGGATAGAGGAGGACGAGAGACAGTGAAAGACAGAGATGGAGAGGGAGACAGGAAGATGGAGAGAAAAAGGTTCGGAGGAGAGTTGGAGCTATAGCTACTAAAATATTCATGGCAGTGGTAACGGATTCTCCATTCCCCACTCAGCAGGGGGGCTGTTCTTTGATATCTCTCTCCCTCTCTCTCTCCCTCTCTCTCTCCTCCCTTAATTCTCTCGCTCTCCATCTCTCTGTGAGCTGCAGCGGTCATCGGGTAGTACATTGTAGCCTGTGCTTGACACCTCGAAGGTTCTCTATACTTTATTATTCCTGTGTGTTTTCCATCGCTGTGGAAAGCATGCCCTCTCTGAAAACATAATTCCAATTAATTTAATTCTGTCCATATTGCGCACACAGTTCAATTGGGTATTTTGGTGTTTAGGAATACTGTGTTTTGTTTTTATTGGAAGAATTAAAAGGTTTGTAAGCAATTTATTTCCTTTTTGTTTGGTTAAACTGCGTGTTAAATAGCTCTATATTCTGCTTTATATTCTCCCCATATCCCAGCTGTTAGTCCGGCAGCCGTGGGCGTAGAGTGAGAATACATATTTTGGCCTAAAATATTGTCTATATATATACATTCATGAATCCACCTCCCGCCCCGGCTGTCAGCATTGAGCAATTCCTTTTATAGGGGGTTATATGTGACCATATTAACAACCTATATAAGGTAAACATTTCTAAATTTCATTATGCTTTAAGTAGCATGTGACGTATGTGTCAAACTAGGGGGTTTTCATGATTCGTTGGGCTAAAAACGGCCACAGCCGCCATCACAAATGTGATGAGGCCATAGTCACAAGTGGCTATGGCCGTTTTTAGCCCAAGGAGTGTTTTTTGTGCAAAGCTAATGTTTTGAATGGATTCAGAATCATGAAAACCCCTTAGTTTGACACGTCACATGCTACTTAAAGCATAACGATAATTTGAAAATGTTGGCTTATATAGGTTTGTTAATGGTATGGTCTCACATAACCCCCTATAAAAGAAATTGCCCAATGATGACAGCCGGTCAGCAGGTGGATTGATGAATGTATATAGACAATTATTTAGGCGAATAACAAAATACCAAATGTTGGCCTGTTGGCTGCCAGACTATGTGTAGTAAACTGGTCTATCAATCACAGTCAGGAGAGAGAATTCATATAGGATGCAGGATTTACAAGTGGGGGAAATAGAAGATGGGGGGGGGGGGGGGGGGGGGGGGTGATAATGTTTAACTAAACATTATCACTTACAACAACTTTAATGGTTGATACAAGGTCCGTCAATGGTCTCTGTATTGCCAGGGTGGACGGTGTACCTTCCCAGTGAGTGGATTCTGGATATTGTAGGATCACATATAGGACACATAATAGTTCTCACAATGGGATCTAGGGATCCTTGAGGGAGTTCCAGGGGTGGTCCTCAGCTAAATGAGTTCCTGTAGCATCAAAGTCAGTTTAACTACTTTACCCTGTATACATAAGCTATTTTAAAAAAAAGCTGATGTACAAGCTCACAAAGTTGTGATCTTGTAGATCTGGGATTTTCAAATAAATCTTATTGGGTCTTCTGTGGGTGGGGGGTCGTTCTTGTTGGCACTACATATTTGCAGATGTCAGATGGGGGTCTGCGGCCAAATACATGTTAATTTGTGAAAATGTTTGACAGTCACTGACATATAGGACATAACGGTATAGAAGACTCTATTGGATGTATTCCAGACCCCTTTTCCTGTCTATTGACACAGTTAATCACACATTGTCTAAACGTCTGCACGTTTCACAGTCAAGTAGTCCTCACTCCTCACTGCTGCAGAGGACACTCTGCCAAGGGAAAAAGTACACTCACCTCCAATCCTCCATGAAGAAACAGCACGCACGCACACACACACACACGTGTGTCGGTTTGGTGTGTGTGTGTGTGTGTGTGTGTGTGTGTGTGTGTGTGTGTGTGTGTGTGTGTGTGTGTGTGTGTGTGTGTGTGTGTGTGTGTCATTGTGTGTGCGCGCCTGTGCGCTGTTCTGGTGGTCTCTTTATTTAGAATTAATTGATGTCCAGTTGGTGTGTCTGTGATTCTGTGCGTGCTTCCGTGTGTATGCATGTAAAATATCTCTCTCAGCAGGAGGCCAGTTGCCAATTATTATTACATAGTAACATCTGGACTGGCAGACGTGTGTGTGTGTGTGTGTGTGTGTGTGTGTGTGTGTGTGTGTGTGTGTGTGTGTGTGTGTGTGTGTGTGTGTGTGTGTGTGTGTGTGTGTCACAGCAGCAGGTTTGTAAATGATAACGGTAAAGGACTGTAGCTACAGCAGAATATAAAAAAGACCTTGAAATATTCAGACACAACTATTCCTAATTATCTACCCTCCTCAGCCTCCTCTAACTTCATACAATTCATTCATTAATTTTAAGCCATATATTACATTTATTTGTCAGGTGGTCACATCCTGGAAAATAGGAATTTGATTATATGAAGAAAAAGAATTAGGCACACTCTGTTGTGCTCTGTGAGTGTTACAATGGTCCTTTAAGGCAGTGGTTCTCAAACGTTTTAGGCCCTCCCCCCACCCTTACAGTAAATTATACATCTACTGATGCACAAACGTGGACACATCATCAGTGTTGTAATCTGGAATCATTGGATGTTTCTGGGTCTTGCAACACAGACACCCTCCTCCAGGTGACCCGACCAAGGCCGATCAGACCCCGGCTTGTGTCCAAGTGACAGTGGGCGCACGCACCCCCACTGTCTCTTGCGAGACTCAGAAACAGTCAGTGGGGATTGGGGAAGATGGCTGATGATGTTGGCAACACTATAGGAGGCTCCAGGCGCTGTGCGTTGCCTCCGGGCCTTGCTGCTTCTTCGTCTGACCAGTATAGTAGTGCAGAATCCTTCTGTGCGTTGCGTCATCGTTGCCGCTGAACAGCACACATCTCAGCCTCGGTGCCACTCGAGCAACCCCTCATGGAATTCAAGGCTGATTTTAAACCCTCCTTGCAGGTTTTACCACAGTCTGTAGCTTTTGGGTTCCTCCTCATGGAAGAAGTGGTTCGGGTTGCCATTCCTTTCCACCCCCAGGCACGTCGATTCTCTCTGACCGTCCTCTGTCTCTGCAGATGTCACCACACTCTTTGTGGTCATCAGTCTGTTCCTGGTTGTCTCTGGTACTCCCACTCACAGTCTTTCAGTAAATTACACATCCACTGATGCACAGACATGGACACATCATCAGTGTTGTAATCTGGAATCATTGGATGTTTCTGGGTCTTGCAACAGACACCCTCCTCCAGGCGACCTGACCAAAGCTGATCAGACCCCGACCTGTGTCCAAGTGGCATGCTATACACCCCCCACTGTCTCTTGCGAGACTCAGAGACAGTCAGTGGGGAAGATGGCTGATGAGATGTTGGTGACACAGGAGGCTCCAGGCGCTTACAAGCACTTGGAATTGCATAACATTTCGTTTGACTCGGTTCCACAGATAAATATTGTGGAAAAAAGCTCCCAATGGCTCACAACGCAAGGCGGTGTGAGCTTTGTTTGTTTGGCTTATATTGGCTTATTAATAGCCTGGTAAACCATCCCGGTTGGGGCATTTCACATGTCTGCAGACACGTGTCTTCTGCAGAACAGTCTGACCCCTGGCGCTGGAGAATACAAGAACGATCGCCCCAAAAGACGCTCGCCCCGGGCCAAATCCGGTGCCCTCTGAGCGGTCGCCTCTAGGTAATCCTAAACGTAACCTCAGTAAAACAATATGCCTAAGTAGGAAGCCTTGCCTAAACCTAACCTTAATTTTATATACGTAACCTCAGTAAAACTACCTAACCTTCACCTAAGTAAAAGGAATACAAGATACAAGAACCACTGGGGGCGAGCAGTTTGCAGTTCGGTGGGCATTTTGCAGAAACCAAAAAGTGGAAGAGCCCAATCCGCTTCTGCACTCAGGGCCCTGTGATTGACAGACGCTGATGTACAATGTACATGACATGATAATGTGAATTCACACGACTGATGGTTTACCACTATACCAGAATATCTTTCTTAGGTCATATTTTGCCAATTTTTTAATTTTGAATAGTTTGTTGATTACCGTTGATTATTTATTTACTTAACTTAACACCAAAACTACACATCACACATCAGTGACGACACATACTCTGTCATTCATATGATGTCAATAATATGATGTAATATGACATCAGTATGATGTCATATTATTCCATTGCCTACAACTATTATGATAATGGATAACAGATACAATGGGTATTGCATAACTGAGGTACCCGCGTTCCCAACGGGCATCGCCTTATAGTTCGATGAAATAGAATGAAATACAATTTATTGTTTTTTGCCTTTTTTCTTTTTCTTTTTTAAACCTGAAAATACATTAAATCACATTGCGGGAAGCTTGATCCAGCACAGTCTCAGACAGAATTAGCTGTAGTCTAAAAGGATTTCATCTCATCACTGCTATAAACCTTTTCAGGGCTCTGCAGGTATGAGAGAAGACAGCCAAAGGCACAGAGAATATATCAGACAATATACAAGATAAAACCGAGCTGAGCTGGTCTAATTACCAGCAACATAACGAGCTTTCACACTCATCGATATCCTAATCCCCCCTGTAGGAAGCGCCATCTTAGGTTCCCTTTCTGCAGTGATTATATCATGTGAACCTTATGTGAAGTATAATTTAAACAAAAAACAACTATTTCTCTGTGCACAAATACAGTCCGGAACATTACCATTAGCACTGGAGACTGGCAGGTTTAATGCCACTCCAGAGGAAGAGAGATACAGTTTGTTCTGTGAACTTGGTGAAATTGAAAATGAGGTTCACTGAGGTATTTGTTTGCATGTTGAATATCTTCTATCTGTGGTGTTTTCCTTGAGTTAGATTATTATGAAAAACATTTGATGACAATCTTGTGGGCCGATGCATGTCTATTTGGGGACTATTTAGAGTTAGACGATCTATAGGCACTATGGACACAGGGTGCAAATTGTGTCAGGGGTGTGTCCATTAGCGCATTATCTGGTTGGTAACCTCATGTCACCAGGCTTTCCACCTCAGAGGAAAGCCTGGTCTTTGTTACTAAATTGCTGTGTGATCCGGTCGGGAGCGGATATCGTTACGTCATGTTGTAGTCATTTTTTGTAGTCATCAGGCTGGAACCCTCTAAACCAGAACATCATTTCCCTCAAACTGGAAGAATCATACCTTCACGCTTTTATTAGGAAGGTATTATTCTTCCGGTTTGAGGGAAAGGAAGTTCCAGATTGACTGATGACCACAAAACAATGACTAAAGGGTTTGTATTTAGACTCAGAATTTGTCATGGGTGTTTTGGACGTTGCATTATTAAACCAATCGGAGTGTGGGCTCCCACAAGTTGGAGATGCAAACTACTGAGGAAAATTGCATTCATGTATATTTTTTGCTATGGTAGGCTCTGCGCGCCCTGAAGTGCAAGAGGACGTAGAGGAAGTAAGTAAGTAAGTAGGCTAAGTATTAAAGAATGATAGAGGCCATAGGTCAGATCATGCCAGGATGTTATGCTGCCTTACAAAGCCAAAGTAACTAGGCCTATATGGGGACAAAAAAGTGTTTCAACTGGCCAGCCAAATGAGATATAGGCAAATAAGTGATTATATGTTCTTGAGGTAGCCTAATTGTTTATCCCCCAAAATCACAAAGGCTAATTTGACCTTTGGGATAGGTTACACAAATAATTTGGTGTGTCCAAAAACTCACTTAAATTAAGGCTTTGTTTAGAGCAGTATGGAGGTATTTGAACACATATTATATCAACAATACAAAAGGCAGGCTACTGCTAACTGTCAACATAACAAATACCCCATCGGTGCAGCCCGTGCCCTACACGCGCACGAGCGCACGCAAAGACAGACAGACAGACAGGCAGGCAGGCAGGCAGGCAGGCACGCACGCACGCACGCACGCACGCACACACACACACACACACACACACACACACACACACACACACACACACACACACACACCACAAGGACCCAGCGTTTCTGCCTTTTCTTTTAATCAGCTTTGCTGCCTGTGTCTGTCCATGTGTATCTGCTGCCCTCTGGTGGTTCTTCAGATGCAGTAGTAATGTTTTTGTATTGCACCATACTAATGAAACTAGTACTGTGTAACCACAGTTCATTGGATATGTCACTGTGTAAAAACATCTTTCAGCAATCTAACAGTCACGCTAACTTTAACAACTCTCTTCATACAATGCATGTTTCGTGACAGTTAAAATCGATCTACACCCGGGATTTTGGATCAAAATGAGTGAAAGAATTAAGCTTTTATGAGCCAATGAATATTGCAGTTTTATGAAAATTATTCTTTTGCCCCTAACACATACATTCAGTCACAACACAGTCACCTTTGTGACCTTCTGATTACAGTATACAAATAGCCTCTTCACCCACTAAGCCATGGCCACGGCCATGTTATAATGGTCAGGGGTACTGCCTGCGAATGATGTCCAACGCCCTCCAATGAAGGGTAGGCTACTGCACTAAAATGCCAAACCCAGGACACGCATGCATGAACGGCATTGGCACCTTCGCAAATCGGCATTGCTAGGCATGGGGAGCGTAGTGAATGTACATACATGGCAATGGTTTGTGTTGAGGGTGATGTCAGACTAGAGCTCTGGTATAAGGGACGGCTGTTAATCCTGTTGAGCTCTAGGGGGAAATATTTAACCCCATGCAAATCCACTCTTGTAGAATCCTAGGGGCAAATAATTGACCCACATGCAAAACCAATCGCATCCATCAGAACATTCTTATGATAACAAGAAAGTAAATACAAGAGAGAAGTGGGGAGCAAGAGAGAGAGAGAACCAGAGATAGAGCGAGAGTGGGCAAGACAGAGCGATCAAGTAAGCGCAAGATCATTTTGAGAAGGAGATCAAGGTTTCAATGCTCTGGTGGATACGGCGGCTGCTGGGTTTTGACCCTCCCCACCAGAGTGAGATCAGGAGGGTTTATGTGGCTAACCGTTTCCCCCAGCATGGCCACTACACACCGCAACACTTTGCTGACAACAGAATCATCTCGTCTAAGTACACCACTTGGAACTTTGTCCCCAGGAATGTGTTGGAGCAGTTCTCCAGGATAGCCAACTTTTATTTCCTTGTGATGTTCCTCTTAATGTTGATGATAGACTCCCCTACTCACCCATTCACTAGTGGCCTGCCTCTCGCCTTTGTCATTACAGTGACTGCCATTAAACAGGGCTATGAGGATTGGCTGAGACACAAGGCGGACAACGAGGTGAATGATGCCCCTGTGTTTGTGGTTCGGAATGGAGGTCTCCTCCAGATGAGATCTAAGAACATCAGAGTGGGGGATATAGTGCGTGTAGCTAAAGATGAGACGTTCCCAGCTGACCTAGTGTTGCTGTCCTCAGACCGCCTAGATGGCACCTGCCACATCACTACTGCCAGTCTTGATGGAGAGACCAACCTCAAGTCCCACTACTCTATATCAGAGACAGCGGCGTGTCAGTCGGTGTCCAGACTGGAGGCTCTTCAGGCGGTGGTGGAGTGTCAACAACCCGAGGCTGACCTGTACACATTTGTCTCTCGGATCACAGTGACTCACCAAGGGAAAGAGATTGTCAGACCACTGGGACCAGAGAATTTGCTGCTACGAGGGGCTAGGTTGAAAAATACCAAAGAGATTTTCGGTGTAGCCGTTTATACGGGCATGGAATCCAAGATGGCTCTTAACTATAAGTGCAAGTTCCAGAAAAGGTCTGTAGTGGAGCAGTCCATGAACACCATCGTAATCATCTATCTGGGCCTCTTGCTGTTTTTATCCATCTTCAGCACCATACTGAAGTATGCCTGGCAGGCTGAGAATGAATGGGACAAACCCTTCTACAACCATGTGACAGAACAGGAGAGAAACAAGCTCTGGGAGTCATTCTTAGACTTCCTGGCATACATGGTTCTCTACAACAAAATTATCCCCATCTCACTCTACGTTACCATGGAGATGGTGAGGTTCTTGGGCTCGTTTTTCATTGCCTGGGATTTGGATCTGTACCACGAGGAGAGTGACCAGCCAGCCGAGGTGAACACGTCAGACCTCAATGAAGTGCTGGGACAGGTGGAGTATGTGTTTACTGACAAGACGGGTACACTAACAGAAAATGAAATGGAGTTCCGCGAGTGTACCATCAATGGAACAATGTACCAGGAGGTCAATGGTAAGTTGATACCAAAAGGAATGACAGAGGAGTCACGGAACAGTTCTACACCTCACTTGACTGATGAGGAGTTGTTATTTCTCAAGGCAGTGTCATTGTGTCACACAGTTCAGATCAGTTATGACCAGCCCGACTGTTTGGTACCGGGTGGTGACCCATTCTCACATGCTCATGGCTTATCAACTCAGATGGAATACTACGCCTTATCACCAGATGAGAAAGCCTTGGTAGAAGCTACTAAAAGGATGGGGGTATCTTTCACCGACAACAATGGAGAAACCATGGAAATTGAAGTATTCGGCAAGTCGGAAAAGTACAAGCTGCTCCATGTGCTAGAATTTGATCCTAATCGCAGGGCGATGAGTGTCATTGTACAGACTCCTTCAGGAGGTAAAGTGTTGTTCACCAAGGGAGCAGAGTCAGCCATCTTGCCTTTCACCACCAGTGGAGAGATCGAGAAGACCAGGCTTCATGTAGACGAGTTTGCTCTGAAAGGTTTGCGGACCTTGGTGTTTGCATGTCGACACTTCAGCCCAGAGGAGTACACTGACGTGGACAGGCGTCTGAATGCAGCCCGCACTGCTCTGCAGCTGAGGGAGGAGAAATTACAAGAGGCTTTCAGCTACATAGAGAGAGACCTACAGCTTCTGGGCGCTACAGCAGTGGAAGACAGACTCCAGGACCAGGTCCAGGAGACCATTGAGATCTTACGTCTGGCGGGTATCAAAGTATGGGTGTTGACGGGGGACAAACACGAGACGGCAGTCAGTGTCAGCCTGTCGTGTGGCCACTTCCACCGCAACATGAAAATGTTAGAGCTCCTTCAGCAGCCCGAGCATGAGTGTGCTGAACAACTCTGCAGATTTGCAAAAATGATACAGGAAGACAATGTGATCCAGCATGGTTTGGTGGTGGACGGGGTCAGTCTTTCTTCAGCACTGGGAAAACATGAGAAGCTCTTTATGGAAGTGTGTAAAAGTTGTTCTGCTGTCCTTTGTTGCCGCATGGCTCCCCTACAGAAAGCAAAGGTGGTACGACTTTTAAAAACATCCCCAGATAAACCAATCACGCTAGCTATTGGTGATGGAGCCAATGATGTCAGTATGATACACGAAGCCCATGTGGGCATAGGTATAATGGGTAAGGAGGGTCGTCAGGCTGTGAGAAACAGTGACTATGCAATTGCCAGGTTTAAATTCCTAGCTAAACTCCTGCTGGTCCATGGTCACTTATACTACATCCGAATAGCCACGCTTGTGCAGTACTTTTTCTACAAGAGTGTGTGTTTCATCATGCCCCAGTTTTTATACCAGTTCTTCTGTCTGTTTTCACAACAAACTCTGTATGACGGTGTCATGCATGACATGCTGTACAACATCTGTTTCACCTCTCTGCCCATCCTGGTGTACAGTGTGTTTGAACAACCAATCCATCCACATGTACTGCAGAGTAAACCTGTACTATATAGGGACATCAGTAGGAACTCTCTGCTGTGCTTCAGGAAAGCAGAGAGCCGGTACTGGATAGTGCTGGGCTTCTGTCATGGTTTTATCTTATTCTTTGGGTCGTATATACTGATGGGGGAGGACACAGGGAACTGGACATTTGGCACATTTGTCTTCACTGTCATGTTAATCACGGTCACCCTAAAGTTGGCACTGGAGACCCATCTCTGGACATGGATGAACCATTTAGTGATGTGGGGCTCAATAGCCTTCTATTTGATCTTTTCCCTTTTCTGTGGAAGCATCCTCTGGCCGTTCCTCCACACCCAGCACATGTACTTTGTCTTCGTTCAGCTGCTGTCCAGCTGCAGGGCCTGGTTCGCCATCATAATTATCGTCATCACCTGCCTCTTCCCTGACGTGGTGAAGAAAGTGCTCAACGGATACCTGCAGCCCACTAACACCTGGAGAAGCCAGGCTGTGCTGTGCTGCTACCAACATGCTCAGAGTGGCTGTACTCGCCAGAACTGTAATAAACAATTCTGTGGTCATGTAGATTGAAGGAATTCTGAAGTTATCCTTTTTTGAGGGGGAGCCTCTGTGTACCGCGGAAATGATTTGATTTACTGAGCACGGAATGTGATGTATGATTATAAGAGCACCCCTCACTTCACACGAGTGTGATTTTTTTAAATGTTAAATATAGTGTTTGTTCAGTACATGGGTCTCCAATACAGAAACTACATTCTAAAATCGGGCGAGAGAAGCAAGTGAAATTGGAAGTGATTAAACAAACAATTAAGAAGACACAATTGGAAAGGGACTCTGCAGTCTGCATTGCAAGCATGATCTTTGTGGAGTTCTTATGAATGAAATTCCTACATTTTCAGGTTTACTAAGTCCTGATAGAAGGCTTTTCATTGCCAAAGTGTTTGCACTTTGGCAAAGATTACTTTGGCAATGATTAAATACTATTAAAAAAAAAGAAAAGAAAAAAAAAAACTTTTAATAACCAAAACAGTAAATAAAATACTTAATAATGAATCATTGTAAAATATATTCAATATGTGTCCATGATTTTGTGGCAAGTAAGGTAGCCTACATATAATTATAAAATACAAATTATGTAAAGCACCTCCTTGTCTAAGCACACTTATCCTTTCTAAATATTTTTTTGTTGTTTGTTTATTTTGTTTTAATAATTTTATGAAATGACATGTAGTAATGATACTACGTTCAGTAGGTGGCGGCAGAGGGTAGCGGTGTGCAGAAGAAGCTTTACGACCCCGGAAGCACAACATGGTGGCGTTTACAAACAAAGTTCAAACTTCAAAGTACGTTCAGCTGTTCATCAAAGCCAGGCCATTACTGTCATTTGGCTGCTTTTTAGTCCACACTCTGGAAGTTGTCCATATCAGAATAACAACTAGAAGAAGGATAAAGCTGTCCCATCAGAGTCTGAAGATGAGAGCAACTATGCACTGGATCAATGATGCCCTCAACCTAAAAAGACATGGTCACCCTGAACTGAACTTTCTCCCTGTTGTTAAATTACACAGAATAGGTATGCCTGTACCGTTTTACTCAAGTTATTATGCATAACTGGTTTTACTATGGTAGAATGAATGCAGGGCAGGGCAGGCTACTCAAGCTACCAGCTTAGCCACTTATCACAGTATCTAAGCTACTTCGCTTAACCATGTAACCATGTATGGCCTACTTGTGCGCAAGCAGAGCGCCATGAGGTGCCCTCACCACTGCTGGTACAACTGCTGCTCTGAGTCCTAACCTAAAGCTCTCTGCTGCTGTCTGGGTACAACTGCTGCTCTGAGTCCTAGAGCTCTCTGCTGTCTGGGTACGACTGATGCTCTGAGTCCTAGAGCTCTCTGCTGTCTGGGTACGACTGCTGTTCTGAGTCCTAGAGCTCTCTGCTGTCTGGGTACGACTGCTGTTCTGAGTCCTGGAGCTCTCTGCTATTCTAAATCCTTTAGACCCGTTATTGACCTTATACCAACCTTGAAACATACCTTAGTTATGTCACGAAGAATGGTGGTCCCTTATTGGCTGTTGGAGGACACCAACATACATACTAGCCCGTCTCCGGACCCCCCGGGTTGAGCTCCTTTGGACCCCTACGACGTAGGGTCCGGTCTCACCGGATTCAAGCGACATGGGACGCAATCTGACTTTCCCTGACTTAGCCCTGTGCTGCGGTGTGGGTGTCACGCTGACATATTCCAAACGAAGCATATGAACGCTATAGGAGACAACGAACCATCTGACCCCCCCCGCGAACGGCTCAGAAGCCGTTAAGTATTTTTAATGTTTGTACGACCGTTTTGGCAGCTCTGAAATTCTCTCTTGTTGACATCCCATTGTACCGCCTCTCGGCATCTCGGTTGGCTAGCAGCGCCTCCCTACGCGCCTCGTAGGCGCAGCTAGCCAACCGAGATGTCAACAAGGAGGGACCGAAGAGAGAATTTCAGAGCTGGCAAAACGGTCGTACAAACATTAAAAATACTTAACGGCTTCTGTGCCGTTCGGGGGGGGGGTGAGAGGGTTCGTTGTATCCTATAGCGTCCATATGCTTCGTTTGGAATATGTCAGCGTGACACCCACACCGCAGCACAGGGCTAAGTCAGGGGAAATCAGATTGCATCCCATGTCGCTTGAATCCGGTGAGAAGGAACCCTACATAAAGTCATCAAAATGTCAGAAACTTTAACGTAGGGTTCCGAAAGGAGCTACATACATACATACATACATACCCAGTAGATCGCAGTACTTGCACACTCTGCTTGCGCACTGGTAGTACTTAGTGCACTTAGTAGCACCAGAGATTTGTGTCAGTCAAATATAAAGTGTGTTAGTGTTGTGATTTTGTTGGGCGACCATCTAAGACTATAAGGCCTCTAGAAGTCTCCTCCTAACCTTGGGGTGGTGGGTGAGGATTCGTTGAGTCGCAGACGCAGAGAACATATGCCAACTACAGCGATGTATTACACATACATTCTGGAGTTTACACACAGAAATATATACAGTAGGACAGTGGATCTATGACGTCCCTAGTAGATTATGGAATCCATGATAACAGAATGAGCAGGAACACATGCATCTCATATCATATTGCAACTACAGTCGGATACCAGAGAACTCGCCAGTTTACCAAGTCGCCACAGCGAAGATTCTTCATCAGAGTCTTCATCGTTATGCTAACATGCTGTCTTCATCAGTGTAGTTATGTAGTATGTCAAACTCACAGATGTTATAGTTAATTTCCAAATTGATCTAATTATTTTGTGCAATTAAATGGTCCGCTAGATGATAAAAAGGTGAATATGTGAATACCAATGATAAGTAGGCCTACCAATTCAGGAATTGTTTACTACTGAATTACATTGTTTCGGTACTTTGGTGTTTAAACTTTTAGCATTCCTACTTTCTCTAGTGTTAACTCTAAACAACTATCCCCTCTCTCTCTCAATTCAATGCAATTTAAATGAAGGTGAAGTCAAACTAAAATGCACTAAATCGCTGCGATTTGGTAAACCTCCGGATACCCTACACTACAGCCAGTCCATATATGCCATCATAAACTGCTAAAAATGTATCTGCAAAGTGATGACGTTTCTAAAACGATCGTGAACGCGTGATGAGTTTATGACGTTTCTACTTTCTAAATGATCAGCCAGAGCTTTCCAATGAAGCGGCAGAACATCCTCACATTATGTTTTGGGGTCACAGCCATAATATGCACTGTATGTGTTGTGTGTTACCTGCTGCAGGCAAGCCTGGTGTGATGGAGGATTTTGGGCAGCCAGTGGAGGACTCTGAGGAGTCAGGGAAGGAATCTATGGAGTCATCGGAGGATTCTGAGGAGTCCTCTGAGGATTCTGAGGAGTCCGCTGAGGATTATTCTGAGGGGTCATCGGAGGATTCTTCTGAGGAGTCATCTGAGGAGCCATGGCAGGACTCTTATGAGCCATGGGAGGTTTTTGTGGAGCCAGGGGAGTTTGGTGTGGAGCCTGGGGAAGTTTCTGTTTCTGAGTATCTCATTTCAAAGAACTTAAACAATGCCCAAACAGAATGGTCAGACCCACCAATGAAGGACCACAGCTACTCCATCACGACAACTGCACCAGCCACTGAGCAACCGCTGTCTGTTGCAGATGTTCTTTTAAGAGATGATGCAGACTGTCTGCTGTACACGGGTATCCCACTACAAGAATTCCACACTCTTGTGTCTTGGTTCCATGTTTCTGCCCCCACACTATCAACAATTCCAGTTGTAGACCAAATTCTGTTGACATTGATGAAACTGAGACAGAACTTTGTTGTTGATGATTTAGCAAGACGTTTCACATGGTCACCTGGTCAGGTCAGTGAAACACTGAATTTCTGGATAGATGCAATTGCTGAGAAAACTATGGAGCTTATTCCGTGGCTGCCAAACACAACTTGTATAATTGACTGCACAGAAAGTGCTTTGCAGAAACCAAAACATCTGTATGCACGCACAGAATCTTACTGTCACTACTATGCCAATAATAATGTGAAATATCTAGTTGCAACTGCTACATCTGGGATCATTATGTTCATTTCAAAGGCCTATGGTGGGAAATGTAGTGATAGGTTAATAGCACAGAACTCTGGGATTCTCGACCATTTGCGTGCTGGAGATGTGGTGATGGGGCACCCTGGCTCCACAATTGGTGACTTGCTTGAGGAGCGGAGTGTGCACTTGGTCTTACCAGCACGTGCAAAAAATGAGGTCACACACACACAACACATTGCTAATGTCCGCAATCCTGGGGAGCGAGCAATAAACCGGCTCAAGGTGTACAAGATTCTTTCACAAACTGTGCCTATACATTTGGTCCCTAAAATTGACAACATACTTCAAATTTGTGCAGCTCTTGTTAATCTCAGAGGAGAGCTTATTTCTACCAACATGCAGACTATTTAATGTACATTTTGTTTTAAAAATGGAAGAACATTAAATATGAAAGCTTGCGAGAGCATATGCTACAGCAGGTAGTAAAGTATATGTTCTATATTTTGAACATTCAATATACACTATACAGTATTTTATACATTTTTGGTACTGATATTCTGTGCTTTATTTTACAATTGTTTAATGACCTTTTGTATTGAATGAAAACAAGATATGTTTTTATATGTTTGCCCATCTCTGCACACAACTGCCTGTTACAGGCAGTCACTGTATTTTGACCTTTTGGTCAATTCTCATTTCTCAATAAACATTTGGACCAAAGTGACCCCAAATATAGCCATGGTCCCAGCCTGAATAATTTTATGAAATAAAATCAATGGTATCCGGGTGCTGCATGTAGTGGGAAGCCAGCACATGCTGCATACATGCATTACCGTGCTTAGCCGCTGCACTAACAACTAATACATGTTGGGACCACCTGTACAGTAGGCATCCTACAGCATCGGTTAACAAACCAGATTTTTGTTGGGAATTATTGTGTGTGTGTGTGTGTGTGCGCGTGCGCATACGCACAAGAGATCTATAAGCAAAGAAGTTCATGAATAATTGAATGCACTTTAAAACAAAACAAACCTTTCTATCAATGTCACCATCTCTCAGCCAGTGATATGTTATACGTCCAGTAGGGGGTAGTATATAACTATCCAATGTGCAATGCATGCAATGCAATGTGCAAATGAAAAGTATCAAAAGCTTGTAACGAAATAACTAAATTGAATCCATTGGAACAGTTTTTTTTCCTTCTATTTCCAGTAACAGTTTTTGACCCAACAGAAGCAATATAATATGCTTGTAGGTTCTTATGGAATTTAAGTTAATGTTAGATTATGTTTTTTAACCTGTGAGTCGGTGCAAGTCTGTGCTTCTTGACTAGTGTTGAGTACATGTTATCACCCACCCATCACAGAGGAGCACTGAGTACATGTTATCACCCACCCATCACAGAGGAGCACTGCAGCAAACAGACGTTATTATCACCCACCCATCACAGAGGAGCACTGCAGCAAACAGAAGTGGCTTCAAGTCAAGAAGATTCAAAGCGATAATTTGCGATGGTGATGGACAAGAACATACAATGTGTCATGAAGCAAATTACCGTCTTTAGGCACATATACAGGATTTTGTTCATGAACGACATTCATAAAACATTTCCTATATGATTTAAGAAAACAAAGTTAAGTACACCCCAGTACTAAAAGCGGTAGTTATTACTTGAGCTACAATATTCTCAGGGGTTGACACAAGTACAGGTCATGTCCACTTGCCCCGAAAAGCAAATCGTACATTATAAAATGATAGGTAAAATTTGAATTACCGCTCTATTAACACTTTAACGTCCCCTCTCAAACAAGCACTCACAACCTGAAAGCAAACTCCACCTTCCCAAAAGTTTTATTTACCTGCCAGGGGCAGGTGGGCAACCCTTACTGTCAATGCCTGCCATCTGATCTCAAGTTAGACTTAATAGAACACTAATGTAACTTTAGTGTAAGCCAAGGTAAGTAGTCACATCACGTGTACATAATGCACATAGCTTAGCTTATTTTTCTCAAAATGATTACACAGGATCACTGGGATTCCTCTATGCTGGAATGTTGCAAGACCAGTTCCAAAACAGCCAAAGGTAAAGATGTTCAACTTGAACTGTAAATATTTCAGGAAGGTTATTTTCATGACAACTTTCTTGAACTATAAAGTTATAAAACTTATATTGTCTATATAGAAGTGTCTATTTGTACGTCTCTAAATGTTTTTGATGAATTGAACATTGTGGACCCTATTGGAAACAAGTGTAATGCTTAATTGGGTCGTCCACTCACAGTTAACAGCCTTTGTATTGAGTTTGTGCTTAAAATGTACTGTAATTCTGCAAACTGTTAATACATTTTTCAATCAATCAATCAATAGGCGTAGTTACACACTTGTATCTTTTGTGTTGGTAAATATCTACTCCTTTGTGCCATTGTGCACAAGAAAACCAGCTACTTCAGAATGTTGCTCTGATTCCAAGGCCTTATCCTGCAACAGTGTAACTAACTAAACATTTGGGGCACAGCATTAAAAGAATAGCCATTATCCATGTGAGATTGAATGATTGTTTTGTACAAATAAAGCTTTTTTTTAATATTCCAAACATTTTTTTCCCCAAAACATTGAACTGAAACAGAGTTGTACTGCTATTGTTATTGCGTTCACCACCATTATTTTGTCATTGTAAAAATGTAAATCAAGAACCCATGTGCCAATGTGAGTATACAAGGTGAAATAAGGTTATTCAGATTAGTCATTATGCCTAATACCCATGTGAATCACATGGTAAAATTAATGATTTTCTTGTTTACTAGTATGAACATTTATGATAGGAAGGTATCATTGTGTTATAATATAAAATATTCCTCAAAGATCCCCTAGTAAAAATATATTGAATTAGACATTCAGTATGTCATTAGCAAAGTGGGGTCCAGGGAACCAAGTGGACCCTTACAAGTCTGTAACACAGACGGTGTACAAATGGAACCAATGTCCATTTGTACACCAAGTTATGGCAGTCTGTGGTCTAAAAATTACAAACTGCAGGTCCTTGAAATTATAAAGTTGGAAAGGTAACATCATGGGATCATATCAAATGATCCATCTGCCTCTTTGGATCCAACAAGTCCCTGTGGAAGATTCTGATGGCGGCCACAATGCAGCTGGGAAGGACTCGCTCTGTGACGTCCTTGTCCTTGAAGTACCCTGCCCACTCCACCACGTGGTTTAAGTGGATGACTGAAAACAAACATGAATTTCATGAAATATTGAAAATAATGACAAATAAAAAATCATGCTGGTGTCAACAATATACTTGAAACGTTATGGATTATTCAAATAGGCTAGTTTAGTAGGATCAAGACTAGTAACTATCATATATGTATTTGATCGACTCCTTTGCACATCTATGATACGAGCGTAAAAATAAGATACATCTATGATCGTCTTTATCTAGCCTTAGATTTCTCATAGATGTATTTGATTGATTTTGACATTTTCATACAAGTCCCCCTACGCCCTACCCCCTGTGGTGGTGGTGGTGGGGGGGGGGATACACTGTCTGTTACAAAAAAGGGAAAAACGTGTACAGTATAGAAAAATCACACCCCCTGTCACTGTGAAGTGAGGGGCGCTTTATCATCATACATCATCTCATCCCGGCCAATCACAATTTGCGTCCTCACTTTTGTCATCAATGTTTACACTGGCCTAATGTGCCTCAGTGCCTAATGTGCACCATACTCTATGATGTGCACAAACACTCAAAAACAGTCATAGGAAACGGTAGAAAAACAATGTTTGTGTTTACACGTAACCCCCGAAGCTGGACAGGTCTTACTAGTAACTAACATTTAGTCCGTCTGTGCTGTGGCATAGCATGTGGGGCATAGGGTCTGTTCCCGTCAAACTCCCCCCTTCTCGTTTACGTTGGGCGTAACCGTAATTCCGGCTTTCACCGGATGCGCCGACAGAATCGGCCACAGACGGGATTATAAACGCTTCATTATTGAAAGATAAATATGGACTAATACATTGCACAAACACCCCACAAGTCTAGCTAACATTTGGGGGAAGCATCTAAGCACCTTATATTTTGCACGTGTACATGTTTGGAGCACTGCGGGCTTTACTCGTGACCGTGCAGTTACCACAAGGGTATGGGGACAAAGACTCGCAGAGAGAATGTCTATTTATTAAATAAATAATACATCTACGAGAATAAGGCTAGTGTCCATGGCTAGTACACTCACTTGGTCGGAGCCGGAGGTCTGTATGGTCCGGGTCGCCTTTACCAGTGTATTTATGGGGGACGTGAAAGAACTTTTGAAGGCAGCACAGGCTGCGTCGACTTGATGAAAGGGGGGGAAATCCTCGCAACTACACTACAGTGCTTTCACAGCAGTAGGCCTACGCGGGCCTTCCAACGCAGTCAACCACAGTCTGTAGCCTCAGCCTGCTACAACACAGGCAGTCTTCCTCCGTGGCCACTGGAACACAACAACCACAGCAGTACCACCATGAGTAATATTCCAGACACTCGCATGGTGGTGGTTGTTGTTGTTGTTGTTGTCGTCGTCGTCGTCGTAGCTGTAGCAGCAGCAGCCGCTTCAGCTCCCCCACTTTGTTGTGTCTGCATTTCTCCGTTTCTCTCCCTCCCCAATAACTCCTCGTCCGTGTACAAATCATACAAATAACCACGGCCATCAAATTGAAAATCGGGGTGAAAATCTGTAATATCATCCTCAGAGGAATAGTCTGACTCTGATGATGTCAAATATGCCATCACAAATACGGATTACGGAAAAAAGTTGTCGAGAACTTGAAGAATAGTTATTGTGTGGCTACTAGGCTCAGTAGGCTGCCTGACAGTCAGTGGCAGAGTGGCTATGGCTAGCCTAGTACTAGTTGTAACCTCGTGTGGCGCCGCGTAAGTGTCACCACCATACCATACCAGATAGACTAGTTAGGGCGTCACACAGGATTAATATAAACAATAACCAACGCCCCCAAAGTGAAATAGTAGGCTACTTTCTCCACAGTTTATTATGCATCATTATTAAAGAAAGTTTCCCAGATGACCTGACCTGATCTGCTAAAAAATGAAAAAATGGCAAATGATGGAAAGTAATTAAATATAATATTCAAAATAAGTTAAACCATTTAAATATAGAAACACCACACTTTGTTGCTTGACTCATTTTATATTACTACCCTTGTTTATGTGATTATTGGTCTAATAATTGCATATTTATGTAAATTTGACATGCTTGAAACAATATGTTAATATGTTAATGAAGTTTAGAAGATTTAGAACTCTTTCCTGGGGGTCTTTATGTGTGTAATATGTGGTTTTAGATATTTTAGATTTTAGCAGTGAGGCTGAGC
Source organism: Electrona antarctica (assembly GCF_951216825.1). NCBI lineage: Eukaryota > Metazoa > Chordata > Actinopteri > Myctophiformes > Myctophidae > Electrona > Electrona antarctica. The sequence goes on from NC_136811.1 coordinate 41,479,530, forward strand.
CCAGTGTCTCTGATGTCATGGACACTGATTGGGCTCAATTCCTTCCTGGACTACAATTCCCATAATGCTTTGGTGCACTGCTCCTCGTGGATAGGGGGGTGGCTGTCTTACTGAGAACATGTAGTCCAAGGACTATTAAAAGAGGATCGGAAGCGAAGACCGTACGGTGGACTCCATGTTGCTCCCTGCAAGGAAAGAAACATGCGCAATGGGCTATAGAGCGTCGCAGTCCCGCCCCCTACCAGGGCCCAGGAAATGATTCTCTGTTCATTTTCCTCATAGACATTTAAAAAAGTATTTATTTAAAGACGTTTACGCCGCGGACAAAGCCAACTCGAGTCGTGACAACTCATGACAACAAATAATTAGAAAGAAGAAAAAAACGGCAGGTTACAACACTTTTTGTTGTTTTTCTTCTTTGTAATTATTAGTTTGGTCCAAAATATTGTGTTTGTTGTCATGAGTTGTCACGACTCGAGTTGGCTTTGTCCGTGGCGTAACCGTCTTTAAATAAATACTAATAGAAATGTCTATGGGAAAAATGCATTGGGAATCATTTCCTGGGCCTGGCGTCATCATGAAAGGGGCGGGACTGCGATGCTCTATATGCAGCCAACACTTCCGCATTCAGCTTCCTTGGTCTCAATTGCGCATGTTTCTTTCCTTCCAGTGAGCAACATGGAGTCCACCGTACGGTCTTCGTTTCCTAACCTTATTTAATTAACCTTGATGTAGTCCAGGAAGTAAGTGAGCCCATAACATCAGAGACACTGGCCCACTGCTAAAATCTAAAATATCTAAAGCCACATATTACACACATAAAAAGACCCCCAGGAAAGTGTTCTAGATCTTCTAAACGTCATTAACATATATTTTTTGCAAAAAGGGTGAAGTTTCCCTTTAATGCCACTATATGGTATATGGTTGTAGCTTACAGTAGATCACTGCTTCTCAAAGTCAGCTCCGAGACCACCAGGGGTCCAAATGGACCCTTACCAGTTTGTAACTCTGAGAGTGTACAAATGAAACCCCATTTGTACACTCTGATTTGCGGTGTATCTATGCACAGCAGCCACAAATAGAGCCTATATCCTATTCCTTACTTCCTTTCACATGTCTTACCAATTATACTAATTAGGCTATGGCTCTGTTCTAATCTGGTCAAACAGGTGCTGATATTGTACATGTTGGCTCACTGGAAACACTCTGCTACCACCATTGGGGTTCAAAGTGTCGTCTAGGTATACGCTTCCTTGGGGTATTGAATTTAAAATGTTTGAGAATCACTGTGCTTCCAAGTCGTGACTGGTAAGAGTTGTAAAGTAACAAAGTTTATTTCCAATATGCCTGCTGTGCGTAGAAGCAAGTATTTTGCACACCTACAAAGATGTCCAAACGAGGGCCCCAACGTACTGAAAGAAAAAAACTCCACACCGTCTTCAAATGCAA